>NC_084559.2:32530645-32683145 GCF_033978685.3 Nerophis lumbriciformis | reverse complement strand
TCCTTGCTGTAGTATCCCAGGCTAACCTAATTCATTGCTAAAGAGAGTCCAAATTAATTTCACAATGCACCGATTTAACACCGCCTAAGGTGCCGGGCTTTTGATAGAATGAGTTTTTAAAAAGATCCATTCGACGAGGGAGGAACCACCATTCAAGGGAGAGGAACTAAGATGGAAAGAAATATCTAATATGGTACGGATTTAGTGATGGAACATAAATGTCACCTAGTGTATGTAGTTTGTAAACTTTGTATTATTTATGTTATCCTTATCCTCTTATCTTTGTTTTAGGCTTAGTTGTCATCGCCAGAAGCAACCCCAATATTTTTCTTAACTACAGTCCTTACAACTAACATTATCACTGTAAGACTGTAGGATAAAGTTAAACATGTTACACAGAGTAAGAGAAAACAGTAGCAGGCAAGCTAACCACTAAGCTAGCTTGAAACAACACAAGAAGTAAGTGTTTAGTGAAGTTTAAAAAGTGTAGATGGAAGCACGTTACAGCAAAAGTAAGCAGACATTAACAGGAAATTAACAGTAGATTGATAAGAGTTAGAGAGAGGATAATATAACAACCACTGTTGGGCTTCTTGGTTACTGCTTATCGGTCACTACCAGGCATACAAGTATATGGGAGTGTTGGTAGTGCATGGTAGTGTTGATACCAAGGGTAGTATCTAGAGTGATTAGGTCTATATTTTTATTTTTTCAAAATCCTTTTTATTGTTGCTTTTGTATTTGTTTACAAAGTCAGGGAATAATTCCCTGGACACAGGATTTAAACGAGTAGTTTTTGTTTCCATTATTGTGAAATATCGACTTTGTTTTGCTCAATTTTATTTAATACAAGTTTAAATAAATAGTACTCGTCATGAATAACTAGTTTAATTATTGTGTTGATTTTGTTACCCTGGCTATAGCCATCATAAATTAATTTAAAACGTTTTTACAGGTAATGCATGTGATTGTGATCGGCCAATTTCACTCATGGATGATCAGAATCGTCAGCATCAAACCCTAAAAGAAACTTCATAACATTTCAATTTAACTTCAAAGGATTTATAGTTATAAACTGAAAATAGCTCCTTGAGAAAGACATAATACATTTTTGACCGTGCCTCTTAAAATAATCGAAAATCATTGGGAACCGGAATCGTCCAAATTTAAACAATAACCAACCCTATAAGTTAGGTTATTTATAGACTCTACGTTGGAGTTCTGTGATTGACTTGGGACCAGTACAGTGTGTATTCTCACTCAAAGTCAGCCATCACCTGAAACAGGATACGTGGTGGAAAATGAATGAATGAAGTGGGCGTGATTGGAAAAATTAGGTATGTTCAGTCGAGGTAATATCACTCAAACTGTCCTCTCTTTTTGCCCCTACAGGTGAGCTGGCGGTGCCCACACATTCCCCCCGCTACCCCACCGCGGCGGAACTCGACACCTACGCTCAGAAGACGGCCAACAGCCCTCTGTCTATCAAGATCTTCCCCACCAACATCAGGGTTCCCCAGCACAAGCACCTTAACCGGACTGTGAACGGATATGACACCACAGGCCAGCGCTACAGCCCCTACCCACACCTCCACACTGGGGGCTACCACGGCCTGCTCGCCATTGTCAAGTCCTCTTCCTCCTCATCATTATCATCCACTTTTGTCCCATCTAAAGGTGTTCTTAAGAACTCGGAAGGCAGACGGACTAAATTGTCTCCAGCCCACATTGCGGTCGCTCCTTACCCACCCAGTAGTAGCACTTTACTCAGTGGTCCCAGTCAGATGGGGTACCACACGGGGCCCACTAAGCCTCCAGAGGGACCCGGGCTGTCAGTCCCCCCAAACGTCACTGTAGCTGGCTCGGTGATTCCTGTTGCGGGTGGGCGTGGCCTAGCCCTCCCGGCGCAGTCCAACCTCCCGTCTATCCAGAGCATCATTTACCAGATCAACCAGCATTGCCAAGCCCAGGCTTTGCAGCAGGTGTGTCAGGGGGCACCACCTTCCAATTCCAGCCCCTCCAAGCAGGGCACAACAGTCATGGGGGTCTCCTCCAGCTCCTCAGGTGGAGGTTATGTCGTGGGAATGGGCCCACAGCCCAACATGGTGTACACAGGTCCGGCGATGCCGCCTCAGAACGCGGAGGGGCTGAAGAACGGGGTGTACGCGGACAGCATGGACTACATCCTCTGGCAGAAGCAGCAGCAACATCATCAGCATCAGCAGCAACAGGCCATGTTGAGAATGTACAGCGGGGGAAGCGGAGGGGGCGGAGCTATCAGCAAGTCCCCTGAAAGCTGCATTCCGGTCGGCGGAATCATGGCGGGGCAAGTCTCCTCATCCAGACCCTACCACATGACGGCAAGTGCCAGCGGCGGAGGCGGCATGGACAAAGTCAGCTCCTCGCCTTTGAACTGCGTGGGCATGCACGGGAATTTTTCAGTGGGTCAGTACTTCGCCCCGCCGTGGAACAGTGTCCTGGTGACACCCGACAGTGACTGCTACAACCCCCAGGAGCTTCTAGCCTGCTCCACGGGCGGGTCGGTCACAGGGCACAGAGAAGTGGGCTACCCGCACCATCCCTATCACCACCACCACCACCACCACCATCACCCCGCCATCGACAGCGGCGGGCGCCTGTGCTGCAGCCTGCCCAGCAAGGGCATGTGCAACACGTCCGTGCTGAGCAGCAGCTTGCAGTCTCTGGAATACCTGATTAACGACATCCACCCACCCTGCATAAAGGAGCAGATGCTTGGCAAAGGCTACGAGACGGTGTCGGTGCCGCGCCTGCTCGACCACCAGCACGCACACATCCGCCTCCCCGTTTACAGATAGAGAATCACAGGAATCAAGCAGTGAATTTGTGAAGAAAAAAAGTGAGCGCGTGCGGATTTGCTTTAAGAGGTGCTGCTGCGTGACCTGATCTTTGGCGGCGTGAGTCCTGGAAAAAAGAGCAAGTGGGACTGCAAAGGGATTTCAAGATGATCCATTGTGTGGTTTGCCAACAGGAATTTTGGATTGTTTTTTTGGTTTCTTTTTTTGATGTTTTTACTTGCCTGAACTTTTCTCTCTTTTTGTTTTTCTGATGGAATCATAGCTTGTCATGAAGTGAATAAGCCACTTGTCCACCCCCACCCCCTGCCCACCTTACAAATACTAAGGATGAAGCTACTGTGTAGGTTGTCACTGAAATAAACGGTCTTAAAGGACTCAAGATTAGGGCTGCTCACAACATCCAAAACCCGTAAGCAGACGCTTGCAAATGGATGAAATTTATAGGCAGGACTCTAGCGTTCAATAATCAAGTCGGATTAGCAAAAAGATATTACATTATTATTGATTATTGCTGTTGTAATTGATACATAAATTGCACTGCTTGAATCTTGTTTGGAATTGGGTAGTTTGGATATATTTAAGAAACTTGAAAAAACTTGAACCTATTTTATGTTGTTTTATAGATTTGTAGGTATATTATTATATGCATTGGCTGCTATGGGGAAAAGTGTCTCTTATGCTTTTTGTTTCCACTCGGTTTTTATGATTTTTAATATTCCTCTTAAAGCTAATTTGCAGTTTCTTATGTCCTAATTTGAGGCATAGTCGCTGCTTCTGTTCTGTAAGGACTTTATTTATAAGGACTTACCTGAGGGAGCTGGTTTGTCTAACCAACACTGGAATCGACAAAAACGAAGGAGTAATGGGGCGCACTGAAAAAAATTGAAATAATACATAACTTACCAAATAAATCCATAATGAGGAGATTTTTATTTCAAGAAAATTTGTAAAATTATTTTATTTATTTTTATTATTTACTTGTCCTGTCCAGCCGTATTGGGAAATAATATTGTTGATCGAGATGCCTGTATCTGCTGTACAGATTTACTGTAGGCCTACTTTACAAAATAGAAATGTGAGGTACTGCTTTGTATTTAACATTAATAAATATTTAAATAGCCCTGCGATGAGGTGGCGACTTATCCAGGGTGTACGCCGCCTTCCGCCCGAATGCAGCTGAGATAGGCTCCAGCACCCCCCGCGACCCCGAACGGGACAAGCCGTATAAAATGGATGGATGGAATATTTAAATATATATAGTGTTTGGCACATCGGCAATGAGGCAGCAACTTGTCCATGTTGCTTTCCGCCTGAGTGCAGCTGGGATAGGCTCCAGCACCCCCGCGACCCTGAGAGGGACAAGCGGTAGAAAATGGATGGCATGGATAGTGTTTGGCACATCCAGAACAACAACAGAACTATATCAGCAGATACAATATATACAAATACGATACCAGTATTTATACAAAAAAACTGATTAGGGTATTAGAAAGTAATGAATATGGATGGATGGACTCAGTATTAATGAACATTTTTACATTACAATTGAAACAATCATATTATCCAGGCTATACAATATTACTATTATAAAAGCATACCTTCATTAATGTTGAGGCTCTTGTCAAGTTACGCTTTGGGCGCCAGGTCGTCCAGAAACCGTAGGGTTGGCAGATTTATCCCAGCTTCCTCCAACCCGGTTAATGCCGTTGTCTGGTTTAGCAGGACGCGTAACCCACCTTGCCTCAAGTGCAAGAAATGATGTGAACAAATGTTTGTCAGAGATCAGCAGTAGCCACGTTTCCATCAGTCTACACCAGGGGTGTCCAAAGTGGAGCCCAGGGGCCATTTGCGGCCCACAGCTAATATTATCACTGCCAGCGGCACATAAAAAAAAATACCAAAAAGTGGAATGACAGAAGAGAAAGTGAAGGTGCAGAAAAACAAGGAATCCAACAGGAAGTAGAACCAAAATAGGAGTACCGGGACAGAAAAAAAGAACACACAGGAATAGCGAACAAAGTCAAAACTGTCAAATGGGATCATGACATGTTGAAATGTTGACGCTAATAACACGAATCTGACATGCAGGCTGTTTTTTTAATGAAATGTTATTTTATTTTTTAATCAAAATATTATACTAGTTTTTAAAGTGAAAAATATCAAAAGGCCCCTGCATCCTTTTATCTTTTCAGTCCGGTGCCCTGAGTAAAAAACATTTTAGACCCCATGGCGGCTCTGGCTACAGCTAGAGCTTACCGCCATCATAAGTGTGTTACTGTACACTGCAAAAAGTCAGTGTTCAAAAACAAGAAAAAAAAATACAAAAATGAGGGGTATTTTATTTGAACTAAGCAAAATTATCTGCCAATAGAACAATAAAATTTGGCTTGTCAAGACTTTCCAAAACAAGTAAAATTAGCTAACCTCAATGAACCCAAAATACCTTAAAATAAGTATATTCTCACTAATAACAAGTGCCCTTTTCATGGTAGAAAAAAAAAAGAGACCTTTTTGCTCAATATGTTGAAAAATGTTCTTAAATTAAGTAAATGCTAGTGCCATTATCTTGACATAATGATATGCGCTCGGCATCATGATTTTTTTTTTTCATGCTTGAAGTGAGAAATTATTACTTTAAAAAAGCAGTTTTATACTTGTGAGTGTTGATGACACAGCTTTGCATCAGTTGATATTCTAGTTGCAAGCATGTTTTACTCAATATAGGACATAAAACCTCAGCAACAAGCTGTAATGTCCTACTGAGATAATTTAGGACCAAAACCCTTAAAACAAGTAAAACACTCTAACATAAAATCTGCTTAATCAGAATAATTATCTTATCAGACAGAAAATAAGCAAATATCACCCTTATTTGAGATATTTCATCTTACTTAGATTTCAATTTTTGCAGTGTATAACAGGTACTCAGTCTAAAGCGCTGGTCTAGAGAGACGCTATATAAATCCATATTACTATTATTTTTATTTTCATTATAGTACAGCGGGACCTCGGTCTTAGGTATTAATCTGTTCTAAAGAGTCAGTCGGAAAGCAAATTGCACGAAAATCCAAATAATTTCAATAATAAACAATGTAAATCCAATTAATTTGTTCCAGACACCCATCCAGCCATTAGGGTGGTTTGTAAGATGGAGCCTATTCCAGCTGACACCTTAGACTAGTCGCCAGTCAATCAATCGTAGGGCGTTCCAGACACTCAAAAATGTTTTATAGAAAATATATAAATGACAAATTCAATGGATAAAAATAACATTTACCATCACTTTTACATTTATTGAAGGGCTCTCTTTGACTATCACTGTTCTGGCTGTATGGTGGATTATTTTGCAGCTGTATACTTAAAAAAAGCATGACAATTGTAAATGTTTAAATAGACTGCAATCAGTTTTGTTGGGTTGGTTTTTTATCATCAATCAACATTATTACCCTAATTTCCAGACTATAGAGCATCGCTAAATATAAGCCGCGCCCACTTCATTTTTGGACTAATTTGATTTTAGGCCGCACAGGTCTATTATCTGCAGGTGTACACATTCAAACATGAAAGCAGGCGCTTGTGTTCATTCATAAATGTAACAAAAACATGGCATACCGGAAAAGTCATTGAGCGCTGCCTTGGTCGTCCTCAAGCTGGGGCCACCGGGGTCGTCTTCTTCAGTCTCAAAGTCGATTTTGTTTTTCTTTTCAGTGCTGCCCTAATACTCCATTGTAACAATATTGAAAAGGAACCTAAAAAAGGCAAGAAATGTTACAATGAGGAATGTGACTGGGAGGTTACCGACATAACGATACATGTAGGTGTGTTTAACGCAGATATGTTGCCGAGCGCATGCGCACGCAGGTGTGTATGTGTGTGTGTGTGTGCGATTTTAGCTCTTCAAAATCCTCAGACTTTTTATTTGTCCGTGTGTGTGTGATTTCAAGATTTCTACCACAGTCCTATAAACGTCATATCTGAGTAATGTACAGATCTCGCTCCCTTTTTTAATGACTCCTTTCAAAGTCTGCCTTCTCTGTCAGGTTTAGCTACTGAAAAAAAAAAAGAAAAGAAAAAAAAAGCTGAAAGACGCAAGTCCTATTTAGGGGGAGACACTATTCCTTCGTCTTGCAAATAGAAAAAGAAAACAATCATTTGCTCTCTTCTGGATGAAAAGAGACAAGGGTCACTGCTTTTCCTTGTTCGTTTTAGCCCCTGGTCGGGCTGCATTTAGCCCGGGCCGGTCTTAACTAGATGATTCAGAGCGGTGAAATATTTATTATGACTGTGAGATTCCCTTGAATGTACTGCACTTAAATTACTGCGATGTTTTATTGCCTTGTGGGATTCAAGAGAAAGAGGACAAATTGGATCAGTGCAGCAGACCTCTGGTCTTGAAACAAGCATTTCTTTTGTCAGTGGAATTTCAATGCTAAATTGAATTTATTAAATAAAGAGACAAATGGAGCTTTGTTGTGGGGGAAATACTGGCATCAGTCTAGATTTATGAAGTGCAATTATTATGACTGTATGAACATTTTTTTCTCGAAGCTTACACCAAAAAAAAAATGTAAACTACAGTTGTCAATACATTCCCAATGTACCACACTCTAATCCCTATCCTTTTTATTTTTGTTTTGTTTTGAGGTGTAAAATAAATCTCTTTAAGAATATATCCACAGGCCAAATCCTTGGCTTTGATGTCTGTCATTATTTTTTTATAGACCGAGGTCGATTAATCGACGAGTGAAAATTAATTAATAATAGTATATATGTTTGTGTGTGTTTGTTTTCTTCACTCTGTGCATCGCTCTCAATTGCAGAATTAAATGAACAAAGTGAATCTTCGTGCCAGTCATCCACAATCTTTGTCTCAGTGGGCGACGTGGGGACCGCTACCTCACACACACAGGATGCACGGACAGAGAGACTCGCAAGTCGCGACTGGCTAGTGAGAAGCACTGCAAAGTAACAACTATTAAGATGATCGCAAAGTCAAGTGTTTAAATGAGGGACAAGAGGAGCCTATCACGGACAAAACAAGCAAGTACAGTATGCCCAATTTGTTGAAAAGTGCTGGCTACAAAAAAAAAGACAACAAAACAAAACACCCTACCCAGTTCTGGCAACTGAGGGGAAAAAAAACTTCCAAAAGAGGCTTGGGCCTTTAACAAATTTTGCTTGACAATATATTGTCCTACAAATTATTGCCGATAAACAATCTTATATATCAGTGTTTTTCAACCTTTTCTGAGCCAAGGCACAATTTTTTCATTGAAAAAATCCCGAGGCACACCACCAGCAGAAAACATTGAAAAAATGAAACTCAGCAGCCGACAGTATTGACAGTAAAAAGTCGTTCTCGCAATTGTTGGATATGAATTCAAACCATAACCAAGCATGCATCACTATAGCTCTTGTCTCAAAGTAGGTGTACTGTCACATCACACTGTGACTTATTTTGAGTTTTTTGGTGTTTTCTTGTGTGTAGTACGTGTTTTAGTTCTTGTCTTGCGCTCCTATTTTGGTGTTGATTGTCATGTCATGTACTTTGTGGACGCCGTCTTTGCTCCGCACGCTGTAAGTCTTTGCTGTCGTCCAGCATTCTGTTTTTGTTTACTTTGCAGCCAGTTCAGTTTAGTTTTCGTTTTGCATAGCCTTCCCTAAGCTTTAATGCCTTTTCTTAGCGGCACTCGCCTTTTGTTTAATTTTGGTTTAAGCGTTCGATACCTTTTTAACTGCAAACCATCGTCATCGTTCCTGACATCTACAAAGCAATTAGCTACCTGCTGCCACCTACTGATATGGAAGAGTATTACATAGTTACTCTGTCGAGCTCTAGGCAGCACAGACACTCAACAACGGCACATTTGCAGATTATAATTACTGGTTTGCAAAAAAAAAAATTCTCCCACGGCACACCAAACAATATCTCACGGTACACTAGTGTGCCGCGGTACAGTGGTTAAAAAACACTGTTATATATAATAATAATAATAATACAAGTATACCCTGTCTTGTATATTTTAACTTTAATTTGAATGTAAGCTTTTAAATATCCAAGTTAAATAACCAAAGAATAAAAATAAAATATTCTCTGGTCGCAAAATGTTTCACTTGATTAAAAAATCCCAACCAAAAGCAATAAAATAGGTTCTAACTCTGAATAACACTTTGATGAACACTGCTCCTTTACTGGAGAAGCAATCTTGCGCTCGCTACCTCAAATGCTAACATGTTCTTTACAAGTTCTAACACTAGACATTAACGTCTTTCTCTATTTAAAAAAACGACATAACCCAAAATAAACTTGTGTAAACACATTACTGTCTGAGCAATTAAGATATCCAATTGTCCACATTGAACCTGCAGGCGGTGCTGTCTTCGACAGAGAGATCGATTTATACTTGAAGCAATATATATATATTTTTTAAACCTTTATTTATAAATTTCAACATTTACAAACAGTCGAGAAACCATCAAAATAAGTACGAAAACAGTACAAAACAGCGCCAGGGGGTTGTAAATTCAAAGTAACTAAAATAGAATGCAAAATATATATAATAAACAAAGTGTAAAGCCATAGGCTCACTCAATTTCAGTAAATAACTTAAATTTGGAACACAGCATCATCGTTTTCACAGCTTTTTGGTTGTTAGAGGTTGAGAGTGTTTTAATGTAGAGTTCTAAATCTTTTTTAAAGGCACAAAAAATGGGTATACCCATTGGCTAAGTTTTATATTTATAAATGTAAGTTTCTCAATATATTGAGAAACTTACATTTATAAATATAAAACTTAGCCAATAGTATAATGAGGTTGCAAAGGTAAAATTCCTTTTTCATACTGTGTAAATCCAAATATCACATCTTTAAAACAAAGCACAAATTTGTCATGAATATTGTCCAGGATGAAAGGACAGATGCCCTGCCATAGTGATCGAGGGCGTTCACTAGTCTAAAACAAGTGGTAAACAGTCTTTGGATGCATGTTACATAAAGTGCAGGTAACATCAATGTCCTTCTTGTATCTAACCATCATAGTCTTTACAGGGTAATAACCATGAATGATTTTAAAATATATCTCTTTGACTTTGTTGGTAAGTAAATAGCTGTTAGGAAGGGACCACGTTTTGACCCAGCAGATGTCATTCACAACATTATTCCAGAGCGCAATTACATAGGAGACAGACACACAATCATTTTGGAATAATCTGCGGATTTTTTAGTTATTTTTCTGATCAAAGCAAAGTTTCCCCACAGGAGTGTCAAGTGGATCATTCACAATTTTTACAGCAGAAAGAGGAGATGAAATAAGCCCTGTACAACATAACAACAACTGTTGGAATGACATCAAATACAATGGCAAATTGTTTGGGAGTCACAGGGACCTTAAAATGGTTGAGAAATTCTTGGTAATTAAAAAGTTGACCTTCCTTATTGAAAAGCTGACTCACTAAAATAATATAATTCTTGAACCAATTGTTGAATTTCCTTTTGTAACATGTCTTTATTGTTCCAAGTGAAATATTTCGTAGGTGAGAAATTGTGCTTGTATATAAGAGACCATGCCAGAAGGGCTTGTTTGTGGAAGTTTGAAAGAGCAACAGGAATCCTATCAATGTTGTAGTTACACAATAGCAAAAATGTTAGGCCTCCAAGGTTAGAAAATGCATGATGAGAAATGAAGTTCCAAATTGAGGTAGGGTCTTTCAAATAGTGTCTTATCCAATTAATCTTGAAGGTGTTGTTACTTGAAGCAATATGACAACAGGAAGTGAATTTCTGTGACGTCACATAAACTGGACATGATGCATCCAACACAGGTTTTTTTCTTTATTAGTAAAAAACCCCTAAAACTTTTACAAATTAAAACTCTCTCAACTAAAGAGGAGAAATATAACCTTAGAGGAAAAAATAATTTAAAACATTTATATGCACGTACAACACTTAGAACTTTTAGCATATCAGTATGTGGAATTAAATTATGGAATGGATTAAGTAAAGAAGTTAAAAATTGTACTGATATGATCCAGTTTAAGAGGTTGTTCAAAATAATAGTGCTTACAGAGTACAAAGAAGAAGAATTATGAGAAATACTTTCAACCTTATTGAAAATAAGATATTCTTCATCTCAGTATGTTAATAATGACTGAATTAATTAATTAATTACATATTACAAAACTGTTGTATACTAATTCATAGATGTTATTTTATTATATAAAAAGGTCAGTAAATGATTCTATATATTTGTACACGCTTTGAAGTGGGAAAGGGGTAGGATTAAATAAGCTTTGCTTCTTCCTACTCCTTTTCGGGCATGATGTAAAATGAAATTATATGAAATTGTGTGATGTATTATGATGTAAGTGTGTTCATGTTCGAAATAAACTAAAGAAATACAAAAACTGAAGATAAACATATTTAAACACTCTAAAAAAATAATATGACTATTACTTTCTTTGGAATTTTGCCTATCATTCACAATCATTATTAGACATGCAATGGATATTTTTTTTTTTTTGCATTCTAAATATTAAATAAATACGATCAAAAGTCCGTTTACAATGGAGTCTATGTGAACCGTGCAATTCCGCCTATAAAGCCCTTAGAAAAACATCCAAACACCTCTATTGAGGTTTTATATACAGTACAGGCCAAAAGTTTGGACACACCTTCTCATTTATTGCGTTTTCTTTATTTTCATGACTTTTACTTTGTAGATTGTCACTGAAGGCATCAAAACTATGAATGAACACATGTGGAGTTATGTACTTAACAAAAAAGGTGAAACAACTGAAAACATGTTTTATATTCTAGTTTCTTCAAAATAGCCACCCTTTGCTCTGATTACTGCTTTGCACACTCTTGGCATTCTCTCGCTGAGTTTCAAGAGGTAGTCACCTGAAATGGTTTTCACTTCACAGGTGTGCTTAAAGCTCATCAAGAGAATGCCAAGAGTGTGTAAAGCAGTAATCAGAGCAAAGGGTGGCTATTTTGAAGAAACAATAATATAAAATGTTTTCAGTTATTTCACCTTTTTTTGTTAAGTACATACAGTAACTCTACATGTGTTCATTCATAGTTTTGATGCCTTCAGTGACAATCTACAATGTAAATAGTCATGAAAATAAAGAAAACGCATTGAATGAGAAGAAGGTGTGTCCAAACTTTTGGCCTGTGCTGTACATGATGTAAGTATATATGTAATGTAGTACGGGCACATTTATAATAACATTTAATATTGACCTATTTTGATCATTTTAAGCATATTCGATGCATTAATTTAAAAAACGCATCACAACGTTTACTTTTTTTCTTCTTCATCACTGATTATTACTCACTGCAGAGTAGGGATGTCTGATAATGGCTTTTTGCCGATATCCGATATTGTCCAACTCTTTAATTACCGATACCGATATCAATCGATATATACAGTCGTGGAATTAACACATTATTATGCCTAATTTGGACAACCAGGTATGGTGAAGATAAGGTACTTTTTTTTAAAATTAATAAAATAAAATAAGATAAATAAATTAAAAACATTTTCTTGAATAAAAAAGAAAGTACAACAATATAAAAACATTTACATAGAAACTAGTAATTAATGAAAATTTGTCAAATTAACTGTTAAAGGTTAGTACTATTAGTGGACCAGCAGCACGCACAATCATGTGTGCTTACGGACTGTATCCCTTGCAGACTGTATTGATATATATTGATATATAATGTAGGAACCAGAATATTAATAACAGAAAGAAACAACCCTTTTGTGTGAATGAGTGTGAATGGGGGAGGGAGGTTTTTTGGGTTGGTGCACTAATTGTAAGTGTATCTTGTGTTTTTTATGTTGATTTAATAAAAAAAATAAAAAATAAAACCGATACCGATACCGATAATAAGAAAACCGATACCGATAATTTCCGATATTACATTTTAACGCATTTATCGGCCAATATTATCGGACATCTCTACTGCAGAGTTTCTAAGAGCCAAAACACGTAATAAAGCATCATTGTGCGATGTCTGCTGTCATTAAGATGCCGACTGCTAGGAGTTTCATATATTCCCATTTAGTTGAGAATGTCTCATAATCCTCACCAAGGGGTGGGAGGCTGGGAGGACCATGCGTCTTTTTGTGTCGTCCTCGCCAGTTTCGGGTCCCAAATGGCTGTCAAAGTGTACCAACTTGTCGGAATACCTACTCAGACTTCCTCTGTCCAGGTGAGATGCATGATTTATGATCTACAATAAACTTACAGGGAGCAAGGAAGCGAGAAAGCAACAGACCACTCACATATGTAAACATCGGGACTAGGGTTGTACAGTATACCAGTATTAGTATAGTACCGGGATAGTAATAAATCATATTCGGTACTATACCGCTTCTGAAAAGTACCGGTCTGACACAATATGTTACTGCATACGTATGTCAGCAGCTAAATTAGGAGCCTTTGTTTGTTTAGTCACTACTAAAAGACAAGTTGTCTTGTATGTTCACTATTTTATTCAAGGACAAACTTGCAATAAGAAACATATGTTGAATGTACCCTAAGATAAAAAAATAAAAAATAAAGCCAATAATGCAATTTTTTGTGGTCTCCTTTATTTAGAAAAGTACCGAAAAGTATCTAAATAATTTTGGTACCGGTACCAAAATATTGGTATCGGGACAACACTAATAGGGACACACGGTCGTGATCACGGCGTCGCTATAAATAGTTTGTCTGTGTTAGCGCTTATAATAACAATATTGCTAACACTTCTTGGCGCTTTTTGGATGTTTTTTTATCGGATTTATTGGCTGAAATAAAAGAGCTCCCATTGGCTCCGCTGAAAGCTGACTTTTATTTACAAGTTGGAATGCGTTAAAAAAAAAAAATCCATCCGTCATGTCTTTCATAATGATAGTGAACAATAGACAAAATTCCCCAAAAAAGTGCAGTAACCCTTTAAATGGCCAGAACAATATTATTATATAACATTTATTTTGCCAAGAAAGTATATTGTGTGGCTACTAATTAATGTATTTAGTTTTTAAATAACACTTGGTTATAAGTATTAGTACTTTTTGAGCACATTGAACAGTACTGTGATAATAATAACCATGATCATTGTGGTGATATGACATTCCCATGTCGCTACATCCCTACTATGTAGACAGGAACCTTTACTATAAAGTCATATTTAGTTCCAAAGGGATTGTCACCCGCTTGCAGAAAATTGCTGAAGAAGCAAATAAGTTGTTCTGATTTTCCCCTGAAGACAACCGAAGTAAATCTTGTCTATGAGCGTTAAAATGGGAGTTATTAGTGTTTATGGACCCTCCACTGTCATTGAGGTCCTGACAGCCTGAAGAACACCAAGCCCCCTCTGGCTTAAAATGTGCACTGTAAGCCTCCTTAACATTCCAGTGAAAAAAAAACTCATGTTGTTTCAACAGCTTAAAGCCAAGCCGTGGTCTGATTCCACCATATTTTCTGTCTTGTAGAAATATTTTGACAGATTTACAGATACATCCCATCCCTAAATCCCCTCCGTTTGGCTTCTGCATCCGAGCATTAAAAACCTGTCACATGACGTTGAAGTCAGGAGCCGACACTTGAGGCGGCGGAGATTGTGGTGTCTGTCTGGCCTTTCCCACCAGTGGAGGTCCAGGGCAACCGTCCTCTCGGCTAATGGGAGTATTGGGTGACAATGCCAGTGGAGAGTATTCAGTCACACACAGACTTGAAATCAAAGCCTTTTCAAGAGAATGGCTTTCCTGTAAGGAGTGCCGTAATTAGAGAGGGAAGATTTGTTCATTCACAAGAGTTTGTATTAAGGAAAGTGCAGTGGAATCTCCAAAGTTGAACACAATCCCTTCCTAAATACTTAAGGCTTTTGTAAAGTTTGAAGATTTTTTTTCCATTTAAACATGAAAGTTATGATGAAAGATAGTATACATTTTTAAAACACATGAAAGTTAAATAACAAGGTCGCTTGAACCAAATTAAAAATGTCTAAGACTCTTTACGGCCTAAAATCTGTATCGCGATACACAGTCGTGGTCAAAAGTTTACATACACTTGTGAAGGACATAATGTCATGGCTGTCTTGAGTTTCCAATAATTTCTATAATTCTTATTTTTTGGTGATTGAGTGATTGTAGCACATACTTGTTGGTCACAAAACACATTCATGAAGTTTGGTTCTTTTATGAATGTATTATGGGTCTACTGAAAATGTGATCAAATCTGCTGGGTGAAAAGTATACATACAGCAATGTTAATATTTGGTTACATGTCTCTTGGCAAGTTTCACTGCAATAAGGTGCTTTTGGTAGACATCCAAAAGCTTCTATTTTTATTTTTTACCACTCCTCTTGACAAAATTGGTGCAGTTCAGCTTAAATTTGTTGGTTTTCTGGCATGGACTTGTTTCTTCAGCATTGTCCACATGTTTAAGTCAGGGCTTTGGGAAGGCCATTCTAAAACTTTAATTCTCGCCTGATTTAGCCATTGCTTTACCACTTGTGACGTGTGTTTGGGGTCATTGTCCTGTTGGAACACCCAACTACGCCCAAGACCCAACCTCTGGGCTGATGATTTTAGGTTGTCCTGAAGAATTTGGAGGTAATCCTCCTTTTTCATTGTCCCATTTACTCTCTGCAAAGCACCAGTTTCATTGGCAGCAAAACAGGCCCAGAGCATAATACTACCACCACCATGCTCGATGGTAGGAATGGTATTCCTGGGATTAAAGGCCTCACCTTTTCTCCTCCAAACATACTGCTGGGTATTGTGGCCAAACAGCTCAATGTTTGTTTCATCTAACCACAGAACTTTCCTCCAGACGGTCTTATGTTTGTCCATGTGATTTTTTTGTGATTGAGTGATTGGGGCATATACTTATTGGTCACAAAAAACATTCATGTATGTATGTAAATGTATTATTTGGAAAAAAAACATTTTTTAGAATTAATTCAAAACAAGTTACAAAGGCTCTTATTTAGCTGCTGACTTGGGATATAATGATAAACGGTAATCCATCCATCCATCCATTTTCTACCGCTTGTCCCTTTTGGGGTCGCGGGAGGTGCTGGAGCCTATCTCAGTTGCCTTCGGGCGGAATGCGGGGTACACCCCGGACAAGTCGCCACCTCATCACAGATAAACGGTAATAATAACCCAAAAACCTCCCGACATCAGCATTACCCCTTTAAATAAAACATTTTGAAAAAAACGTGATTGATAGACGTAACTTTTGATAATCACACGGTCGGCCAGCCAGCTCACTAGCTTAAATGCTAACATGAAAGCAAGAGACATGTCTTCCCCCATTAAGACACGACATGCCCCAATCTAAACGTATGTAAACACATTTCTGTCTGAGCAACTGAGCTAAATTGTGCACATTGAACCTACAACCTGTGCTCTCTTTGAACAGAGCGATCCTTCTATACTCAGAGGAAAAGAGAAGTGGTTTTACGGTGCGTTCAGGAACCGCTGAAAAGAATACGACAACGCCGGCAAGAAATAAACAATAGTATAATTTATTTGTTATGCACTTGTTACTCAAATAAATCTTAAAGTGCTACAGTACAAACCAATAGTTAAAACAATAAAAGCTTAGCCAACACATACAACACCAACACTAAAACACTATCAGTGAAGCATAAAAAATAAAAAAGCATACTAAATTAACCTGCTCAGTGGCCTTGTGGTTAGAGTGTCCGCCAGGCCCGGCCCTAACCAATCTGGCGCCCTAGGCAAGATTTTAGGTGGCGGCGCCCCCCCCTCCCCCCTCACAAGAAACCGAATAACTTTATCTTTGACCTTTTTTTTTTTACTTACAACTATACCTAATATATAAAGGGGTGGACAAGTGACTATTACCTGCAGGGCAAACATTAGCTAACCAGAAGGCAATAACAATGTAAACAAAAACACCTGCTTAAAAGATAATACCTGAGGAATGTAAGGTGGGAGTACAGTAATTACCTAACATTACATTATTATTTTCCATAACAATTTAGCCCCCTCCACAATATTAACCCGACGTTAAAACAGAACTAGCTATTTATTGATTAGCAATTGCCGAATCATGTAACATTAGCTTAATGCTAACAAGCCAGGTTACTATCACATTCTGTAACAGACAAATAATTTCATGTAGGCTAACGTTACCTACCTGCTACCTCTGTCTTTTCTCGTTTCTACTCCTCTTCTTTTCTCTTTTTTCTTCCTTGGGCACCTGACAGTTTTGGCCGTTTTGACATCTTGTGTTGATTTTTTGATGTGGATGCATATGACGTCCAAAAAGAGTCATGATACGGGAAGGGAGGGGGGGGAGGGGGGGGGGGGGGGGGGGGCGTAATGTTGTAACAAATAATATTTCTATTAAATAGGCTTTACTTTGCATTTTAATTAACGTGGTATTATTTTTTTGTATTTAGAAATAATAGTACCAACTTTCTTTCTTTTTTTTTTTTTCTCCAACATTTGTGGCACTGGCGTGGCGCCCCCTGATGGACGGCGCCCTTAGCATTTGCCTATACGGCCTATGCCACGGGCCGGCCCTGGTGTCCGCCCTGAGACTGCAAGGTCATGAGTTCAAACCCCGGCCGAGTCATACCTCCCTGCTTGGCACTCAGCATCAAGGGTTGGAATTGGGGGTTAAATCACCAAATGATTCCCGAGCGCGGCCACCGCTGCTGCTCACTGCTCCCCTCACCTCCCCGGGGATGAACATGGGGATGGATCAAACGCAGAAGATAATTTCACCACACCTAGTGTGTGTGTGACTATCGTTGGGACTTTAATTTTAAATAGTGTTTTTTTTTAACAGTGCGTATATCTATTTTAGTTCTTTAAAAAAATAACTTGCTCAAAAGATTTCAGTGTGTGTATTTCAAAGTACGTTTTGAGCACATTCAACAATACCGCAATAATGATAACAATGATCATTATGGTCACAATAACCATGGTATGAAATGTTCATATCATTATATCCCTACTGCAGACATATTTGGTAACATATTTGTGTCATTTCTGGTTGCATAATTTCCTCAAAACTATTATTAATCAACTTGTTAATAGCCTGTTAATATTGTGCTTTCTGTTTTAACATAGTTTTATCTACATGTCTGTTAAAAAAATAATGTGCATGTATTCTTCTGTTTGGAGACGTGGCATTAGTTTTGGTTGATACTACAAATTTGCGTATTGATCCAATACCAAGTAATTACAGGGGCAGTATTGGTTTTAATCACACTCACATTAAATTTGATGCATGTTTTGGCACAGAAGTTAGTACGTTTGCCTCACAATACAAAGGTTCTGGGTTCGATTCCCGGGCTCGGGGTGATACTGAGTGGAGTTTGCATGTTCCACCCGTGACTGGGTAGGTTCCCTCCTGGTACTCCGGCTTCCTCCCACCTCCAAAGACATGCACCTGGGGATAGGTTGATTGGCAACATCAAATTGTCCCTAATGTGTGAATGTGAGTGTGAATGTTGTCTGTCTATCTGTGTTCGCCCTGCGATGAGGTGCCGACTTGTCCAGGGTGTACCCCGCCTTTTGCCCGAGTGCAGCTGGGATAGGCTCCAGCACCCCCGCGATACCAAGAGGGACAAGCGGTAGAAAATGGATGGATGGATGGAACACAACGTTATGCATGTTCCTGGCACAACCCTGACCGGGATTTGATCCCTGTATGTAATTTGATCGGCTGTGCGCAAAGGCAGACTAAGTGAACGGATGCCATTGCCGACATATGGTAAAATTTCATATGAAGGGCCTTGTCATTAATTCATTTATATTTTCTTCACGCAAAACGGGGCCCCAACGGATCCAAATTGCAGCATTTTTGGGGAGTTCCGCTTTAGGGGTTCCACTGTAGTCATGAAGCTTTACTTTGTGTCCATTCGTTCCTGTCCAGACTCCAACTGGTCTACTTCACCATTGTCCTTTTAGGCCCTTTAATGAGCGGTGCTGCAACCTAGGCCCCGTTTGAACAATGCACGCTTTGGCCATATTAGGATAACAGAATTACATTTCAAGTAGATTTGTGGCTGAGCTGATCCATGCATGGCTCACTCAGCTGCAGAGGCAGAGTGGCATATGGTATGTCATTATCCAAACCCACCCCGCTAACCCCCCTCCAAGGCCAATAGGGTTCAGTGGTACTTAAACAAACTGAAGGTTACGACTGCCGGCGTTAAAGGGGAGGACAGCAGGGTCGGTGGGGAGAGACGGGGGGGGGGGGGATTTCTCTGCCACGTCTCAGAGGGCGCACCATGGCGCCCGGCTCGGCTCAGAGGCCCGCTTTGAAAGCCGGGCTGTGCATAAGCGGGGTTGGGGGGGGGGGCTGGGATTTGCTTTCTGTTGGATTTTACATGGTGGCTCCCTGCTTGGCTGAGGGGGGCCCTGTGCAAAGTGACAGACCTCGGAGCGGAGGGAGATACAGGGAGGGATTTTGGGGTCAGAGAAGCCCCGAAGCATCAGTAATCAGGATAATTGCCATGTTCCAGCATGGTGCTGCTATCACACAACCCCCCTTTGGCTCGGTAGCCTCAAATTCAAACTCCTAAAAAGACACAATATAACTAATTCCAGTAAATAAATTCAGTTTATATCCTTGTGCAACTCCAGGGCCCAAAATGAGCATTACGTTCCTTATGATGATTGTTCGGTTTGAAGGTTGGCTGTCTTTTTTTTTCTTTTTTTTTTTTAATTGCATTGTGTTTTGATAGCAGCGTTGTCTTAAGACCTCTTTTGGCCCCATTGACTGACTTTAACGGTCTGTAATCCTGGTATATAATAATGCTTTCTCCATGAAAACCAAATTAATCTCATTTTTGTCTATTAAAAGACATGAAAACATTGTTTTGGTGTAATTGCGCACCCTAACCACCAAATGGAACCAGAAAACAATGAGCATACCGGTAATTCTCAAAGCTTTGATGAATGTTGAGTTTAACTGCCATTAGGGACGGCGTGGCGCAGTGGAAGAGTGGCCGTGCGCGACCCGAGGGTCCCTGGTTCAATCCCCACCTACTACCAACCTCGTCATGTCCGTTGTGTCCTGAGCAAGACACTTCACCCTTGCTCCTGATGGGTGCTGGTTAGCGCCTTGCATGGCAGCTCCCTCCATCAGTGTGTGAATGTGTGTGTGAATGGGTAAATGTGGAAGTAGTGTCAAAGCGCTTTGAGTACCTTGAAGGTAGAAAAGCGCTATACAAGTACAACCCATTTATCATTATTTATTTATTTATTAAATGGCTGACATGCAATTAAAAATGATCTTGGGCAGTTATATACAGTATACAATACTTGTGTGAACTCAATAAACTCAACCAAGTCCTAACTGCTTTCACTCTCATTCCAACTTAGACACTGTCAAATGTGTATTTTCTGTCTACTTGCCTATTGTATTAAAACCAAGGCTGTAATTACCAAACCTCAAATATTTCATTCTGCAACTTATTTTTAGAGATATGGCAAATTTTGCATTTTCCCTTTATAAAAGACCTGTTACTTTAAAGGGGAACATTATCACCAGACCTATGTAAGCGTCAATATATACCTTGATGTTGCAGAAAAAAAGACCATATATTTTTTTAACCGATTTCCGAACTCTAATTGGGTGAATTTTGGCGAATTAAACGGCTTTCTAATATTCGCTCTCGGAGCGATGACGTCACAACGTGACGTCACATCAGGAAGCAATCCGCCATTTTCTCAAACACCGAGTCAAAACAGCTCTGTTATTTTCCGTTTTTTCGACTGTTTTCCGTACCTTGGAGACATCATGCCTCGTCGGTGTGTTGTCGGAGGGTGTAACAACACGAACAGGGACGGATTCAAGTTGCACCAGTGGCCCAAAGATGCGAAAGTGGCAATAAATTGGACGTTTGTTCCGCACACTTTACCGACGAAAGCTATGCTACGACAGAGATGGCAAGAATGTGTGGATATCCTGCGACACTCAAAGCAGATGCATTTCCAACGATAAAGTCAAAGAAATCTGCCGCCAGACCCCCATTGAATCTGCCGGAGTGTGTGAGCAATTCAGGGACAAAGTACCTCGCTAGCACGGCAAGCAATGGCGGCAGTTTGTTCTCGCAGACGAGCGAGCTATCGACCCTAGCTTCCCTGGCCTGCTGACATCAACTCCAAAACTGGACAGATCAGCTTTCAGGAAAAGAGCGCGGATGAGGGTATGTTTGCAGAATATATTAATTGATGAAAATTGGGCTGTCTGCACTCTCAAAGTGCATGTTGCCAAATGTATTTCATATGCTGTAAACCTAGTTCATAATTGTTAGTTTCCTTTAATGCCAAACAAACACATACCAATCGTTGGTTAGAAGGCGATCGCCGAATTCGTCCTCGCTTTCTCTCGTGTCGCTGGCTGTCGTGTCGTTTTTGTTGGTATCGCTTGCATACGGTTCAAACCGATATGGCTCAATAGCTTCAGTTTCTTCTTCAATTTCGTTTTCGCTACCTGCCTCCACACTACAACCATCCGTTTCAATACATTCGTAATCTGTTGAATCGCTTAAGCCGCTGAAATCGAAGTCTGAATCCGAGCTAATGTCGCTATAGCTTGCAGTTCTTTCCGCCATGTTTGTTTGTGTTGGCTTCACTATGTGACGTCACAGGAAAATGGACGGGTGGTTAAAATCAGGCACTTTGAAGCTTTTTCTAGGGATATTGGGGGGATGATGGGTAAAATTTTGAAAAAAACTTCGAAAAATATAATAAGCCACTGGGAACTGATTTTTAATGGTTTTAACAATTCTGAAATTGTGATAATGTTCCCCTTTAAAAGCTGTTTTTGTCGAAATATTAAAATCAAACATAAACAAAAATAATGTATTTTGGATCTGCATAAGTAAGCACAGAATTACAGAAAATTTTAAATCAAACCACAGAGGCATTGCGGATATATTTATAAAACAATCTTGCTTTTCTTCATACTTCCCCAAACGAGTTGTTTGGAATTAGCTCTGCCTTTGTGTAGTCAATAAGTTACTTTTTTTCTCTATCCTCTTGTTGTGAGGCATACTCTGCTGTTGCCATTTCTAATAAAAAGTAGTGTATAGTTTGAACTTAACCTTTCCGTAAGTTCACTATGGAAGCGCTAAAAACTACAACAAAGATGCAATCGAAGTGGAGGCACGTGAATAGTAAATAGGCACGTAATAAAAGCACGTAAATAGGCAGTACAAGTACCTGGGAGTCCACTTCAACAGCAGACTGGACTGGAAAGACAACAGCAAAGCTGTTTACAAGAAGGGCATGAGCAGACTCTTTTTCCTGAGGAAGCTTTGTGTGCAGCAAGGTGTTGGAGATCTTTTATCAGTCTGTTGTTGCCAGTGCCCTGTACTTTGCAGTGGTTTGTTGGGGGAGCAGCACCAGCAAAAGGGACTTAAACCGGATTGACAAACTGATCCGGAAAGCCGGCCAAAGTATTGGCACGCAGTTGGAGGCGTTTGTGTCAGTGAGGGACAGGAGGACACTGGACAAACTGCTGGCCATCATGGACAATCCTGCCCACCCACTCCACCAGACAATTGAGGGACAGCGGAGGTCATACTCCAACAGGCTCCTTCAGCTTCGTTCCCACAGTGTTCGATTCAAGAACTCCTTCATTCCACACTCCATCCAGCTGTACAATCACTCGCCATACAGCAATAGATGATATCTGTCTATTACCTGACACCTTCTATAATAGCTACCTCTCTTTGTTTATAATGTCTATTTTCTGCTGGATCTACTCTCTATTGTATCCTGCAGCTGTTACATATACTGTAATATTGTACATGGTAATTGTTATATATTGTACAAATGATATAAACATATAATATATCAGTATATATCATATACTGTACATATATTATGTAAATATTACTAGAGATGTCCGATAAATGCGTTAAAATGTAATATCGGAAATTATCGGTATCGTTTTTTTATTATCGGTATCTGTATTTTTTTCTTCTATTTGTTTTAATTTTTTTTTTTATTAAATCAACATAAAAAACACAAGATACACTTACAATTAGTGCACCAACCCAAAAAACCTCCCTCCCCCATTTACACTCATTCACACTCATTCACACAAAAGGGTCGTTTCATTCTGTTATTAATATTCTGGTTCCTACATTATATATCAATATATATCAATACAGTCTGCAAGGAATACAGTCCGTAAGCACACATGATTGGTCCACTAATAGTACTAACCTTTAACAGTTAATTTTACTCATTTTCATTAATTACTAGTTTCTATGTAACTGTTTATATATTGTTTTACTTTTTTTTATTCAGGAAAATGTTTTTAATGTATTTATCTTATTTTATTTTAAAACATTTTTTTAAAAGTACCTTATCTTCACCATACCTGGTTGTCCAAATTAGGCATAATAATGTGTTAATTCCACGACTGTATATATCGGTTGATATCGGTATCGGTTGATATCGGTATCCGTAACTAAAGAGTTGGACAATATCGGAATATCGGCAAAAAGCCATTGTTATATTGCTACTACGGTACATTTTTGTCTATTTTATACCTGCATTGTCCTTTCCATCCTTACACTTTCCATCCTTTGTAACTGAGCTACTGTGTGGAACAATTTCCCTTGTGGATCATTAAAGTTTGTCTAAGTCTAAGTCTAAGTCTAAATAAGACCGCCCACCAAACGGCGCATCCAGAATAGATGGTCAGAAAGTGGCATGAAACCGGTCTATAAAACATAATCTATACACAATTTTAACCAAAGAACCACCATTACAAGGAAGCGTTAAATGTTTAAAAAAAATCGTAATAGGACCCCTTTAGGCTTGTACAAGGCTTAAGTGACACATGTGAAGGACAGAAGTGAGCGATATGTGAATGATCGAACATTTAGATCTATTTGAATACTAACATGTTTTCAAGGGCATGCACGAAATGCTCGCCACATGGCCTGAGGGAAAAAGTGGGGGGCATGGGGGGAATGGACTAATGCGGGTGGTAAAGATCTTTAGTAAATCCTGCGAAGACCTTTAGCTGGTGTAAAGGTCACGCCGCACCTGAGAAGGGAAGCCAGTGTGGGCCATAAGGGAGGGAGCGTTGGTGAAAACAAAGGCAGCTGCTCGCTCTGCGGAGTCTTGGCGCTGCTTCTCTATAACCTAAACATATTGGAAGCGGGTTGAAGGGGGGCGGGGGGTTGCTCTGGTACCTTGTGTCCCCTGGCTGGCCCTCTTGGCCCCCTGGGGCTCCTTCCTCTCAACATCTATTACTGGCAGGAGCCGATAAAGTCATAGGAAAGTTCCAACCATGCAAGAAAATACTTTAATCAATAATTCACATGCATGTGTGTGGGGAAGAGCTGTGCACCCCCCCAATATGAATTTACTTCTTCAAGTGCAGCATGAGCACATACATATATATAAAGCCCGTACAGCAGGGGCTTAGGGACTTCTATATCTTCAGCATCACAAGCGTATAGGTTCAGCTGAACAAACTTATTGCCTCCAAATATTCTTATGTAGATTTTCTCTATCCAATGCAAACATAAAAGTCTGGGGATTGTATCATTTCCTCCAGTTTCTTTTATTGTTTGAGCGCAATGTTCCTTTGGGCTAACAGTTGTTGGGTTTTTTTCTTGAAGGATCTGGAATGCACCAACAATGACCATGGCTGAGGGTGCGGCAACCTTGAGAAAATAATATATATGGAAATGGGAAATCTATAAAGCATCTCTTATTGTTCTCCCTGCAGTGATGTATTTATGTTTGGGGAGGAGGGGAGGAGAAAAGAAAAAAAGAAAGAATGCTGTCTCCTCTGGATGAAGAGATGTAAAGTATACCTTTTCTTTTTTGGGAATGATATATTTTACATTTGGAAATAAGAGGTGTGAATATGAAACAAAGCTGGTAATATCCTTTCACCGCAGGAGAGGCGGTCAACTTTTAAATGTGCCTATGGAGCCAAGCATCCTGGTGATTGCTTACCTTCTTTCCTTCCGCAGTTGTGCAATTTCCTCCTAATCTCCACACAAGCGTCATCTTGAGTTTGCTCAAACTGCTACACAGTTCCTACCCCCTAACCAGCCGCCCTTCCATCCAGAGAAGTGGTCTGTTCCTTGCTTTTTTGTCAATCTCAGGACTGAAATGTTTTTATTTCATGTAGATTTTTGCTCCTTTCTTATGTATAATCATTTGACATGAGTAAAAAAAGAACAACTTCTATACAGTATGTGCCCCCCTTCGTGCCCCCGCTTTCTGTCGCCCTACTTAAGTTGACCCCTCACTCTTTCTTTTGCTTTATTTACAGTAATGAAGGTAAGCATATTAGTCTTAGGAGGACGCACGTCCACACCATATGTTGGCCACGGCAATCCCCTTTTCACCTTCAAGGGCTCCTACAGGGGAACCTTGATTTACAAACTTAGGGATCGTAAATAAAATTGTTTGCATATTAAAGCAAATTTCTCCATAAGAAACAATGTAAACATTGCCAGATTCAATGCACATGAATTTGCAAACACTGTAATTGACATACTAAGTGAGGCAACAACATTCAGCAGCCAACCCAAAAGGTGAGAGGTGAATGCTGACCTCTCTGGTGCGTCGCTGAAACATGTTCGTGTGCAACATAAAGACCAATTTCCAAGTTCCTTTAATTACACCACAAAGAAGCACTCTACAAAAGTCTGCTCCCCAGGATAAATGCTGAACAATATAACAATTTCATAAAACTAAAGTCGTTGTTTCTAGTACATGCTAGTGTAATGTTGAGCTTCAGCAGCTGTGCGGTTTGTTAACATAAGTTATGTTTAAAGACAAAATGTATTATTTACCGTATGTTGAGAGAGTAACCAGATGCTGAGCAGAAACATACATAAAATATATACAGTATGTCAAATATTGTTATGTTTACTGAGAGGAGGTGACGGCAAACAGACACCAGGGGGCAGTATATACAATTATTTATTATATATAAATATATATAGTCAACATATATATATATATATATAAATAATAATAAACAATACTACTAAACTAAGGAAATGGAGTGTGAACTAGAATACAAGAGTGTGTGGTGTAAGACTATGTGTGTAGTTAACTGAAGTGAGTGTTACCAACGTGTTGAACGAGATACGAGGAAGTCCATGGGGCAGGCAGGTTATCCGGGGCGAGAGAGAGGCGTCGGAATCCAGGGGCGAGCAAGAGGTCGAGGAACGAAGGAAGCAGTCAGAGTCCAGAGGGAGATCCAGGGGAAAATGAGACGCACAGCTCACTTTCCAGGCGACGGAGGGTACTGCGGGGACACGGGAGAAGACAAGGGACAAATCAAGGCACAGAGAGGAAACACGAATATAGCATAAAGCTTGTTGCTTACGGTACACCATGAGAAAGCTAAGTTCCCGCGCCGATCCTTGGGTCCACTGGTCCTTTATTGAGCTTGCCCTCATCAGACCCAGGAGTGTAGATTGCCGGTGAGTGATTGCAGCTTGCGGCTGCTGCAGGGCACCCATGTGCGCACCCATGGGCGTGTCCCGAGGTGCGCACAGACGGATGAGCGGCGTTGGCAGGAGCCTGAGCCGTAACAGTACCCCCCTCCTTATGGACAGCTCCCAGATGTCCTACAGGTCGTACCACAAAAGGCACAGGAAAAAAAATCAAGGGAGGGCGGAGGGGTGAATTGGTGGTGGGTCGCCGACCCAAATGTCCCCGAATCCACCGAGGACGAGTCTGATGACGGCGGCGAGAAGAACGCCGCTGAAGCCGGCGAGGCGGGCGACCAAGGGACGGCCACCATCTTGGCCGTCGGGAAGGCGGACGTGATTGGTGCCATGGTGCGTCTCGCCGGAAACGAGGATATGACGTCGGCGGCGGCGTGGAAGCGGCAGACGTCGGCGGCGGCGTGGAAGCGGCAGACGTCGGCGTGGAAGCGGCAGACGTCGGCGTGGAAACGGCAGACGTCGGCGTGGAAGCGACAGACGGCGGCGGCGTGGAAGCGGCAGTCGTCGGCGGCGAGGAAGCAGCAGACGTCGGCGAGGAAGCGGCAGACGTCGGCGGCGGCGAAGAAGGCGTGGAGGAAGACGTCATCGGCGAGGCAGGCGTGGAGGAAGACATCATCGGCGCCGTTGAAGCGGCAGACGTCATCGGCGCCGTTGAAGCGGCAGACGTCATCGGCGCCGAGGAGGGCAGCTGAGGAGTTGGCCGAGGTGCTGAAGCCGGTGCTGCCGGCCGAGGGACAGAGGTCGGGGCCAACCTGGGAGCTGGCGGAGACGAGGGGGCCAGCCTGGGAGCTGGTGGAGACGTGGGGGCTAGCCTGGGGACTGGTGCTAGCTCGGAGACTAGCCGAGGGGTTGGTGCTAGCTCGGAGGCTAGCCGAGGGGTTGGTGCTAGCTCGGAGGCTAGCCGAGGGGCTGGTGCTAGCTCGGACGCTAGCCGAGGGGCTGGTGCTAGCTCGGACGCTAGCCGAGGGACTGGTGCTAGCTCGGACGCTAGCCGAGGGACAGGTGCTAGCTCGGACGCTAGCCGAGGGACAGGTGCTAGCTCGGACGCTAGCCGAGGGACAGGTGCTAGCTCGGACGCTAGCCGAGGGACAGGTGCTAGCTCGGACGCTAGCCGAGGGACAGGTGCTAGCTCGGACGCTAGCCGAGGGACAGGTGCTAGCTCGGACGCTAGCCGAGGGACAGGTGCTAGCTCGGACGCTAGCCGAGGGACTGGAGCTAGCTCGGACGCTAGCCGAGGGACTGGAGCTAGCTCGGACGCTAGCCGAGGGACTGGAGCTAGCTCGGACGCTAGCCTCGGGACTGGAGCTAGCTCGGACGCTAGCCTCGGGACTGGAGCTAGCTCGGACGCTAGCCTCGGGACTGGAGCTAGCTCGGACGCTAGCCTCGGGACTGGTGCTAGCTCTGACGCTAGCCGAGGGGCTGGTGCTAGCTCAGAGGCTAGCCAGGGGGCTGGTAGCTGTGGCTGGGAAAAGCGAAATATAGGTGGAATAAGTCTGGCAGGGAGTAGCCTGTCTTGGTGCAGCTGCGCCACCCCATCAGTACAGCCACCAGTACTACCCCCCCCCCTCCGAAAGCGGATGCCAGACGCTTCTTGCTGGCTGAGGAACAGTCTCTAAGGGTGGGAGGAGGGTATCCAGGCGACGAGAAAATTCCTCCTTGCTTATATCGCTACTAAACATCCCCTTCCAAGACATGTCGACAGGGCAAGAAAAATCCTCCCGTGTGGAGCGAAAAAAAGAAAAAGACATTGTGAATGGGGCAAAAAGAGGAAGAAAAAAAATTCACAGGGGCGAAACTAAAGTCACTGGGGCGGGGCTAAGGAACTGTGCCGTCAGGTCCTTAATAATTTTGGCGGGAACTTACTGTTATGGTTTACTGAGAGGAGGTGACGGCAAACAGACACCAGGGGGCAGTATATACAATTATTTATTATATATAAATATATATAGTCAACATATATATATATATATAAATAATAATAAACAATACTACTAAACTAAGGAAATGGAGTGTGAACTAGAATACAAGAGTGTGTGGTGTAAGACTATGTGTGTAGTTAACTGAAGTGAGTGTTACCAACGTGTTGAACGAGATACGAGGAAGTCCATGGGGCGGGCAGGTTATCCGGGGCGAGAGAGAGGCGTCGGAATCCAGGGGCGAGCAAGAGGTCGAGGAACGAAGGAAGCAGTCAGAGTCCAGAGGGAGATCCAGGGGAAAATGAGACGCACAGCTCACTTTCCAGGCGACGGAGGGTACTGCGGGGACACGGGAGAAGACAAGGGACAAATCAAGGCACGGAGAGGAAACACGAATATAGCATAAAGCTTGTTGCTTACGGTACACCATGAGAAAGCTAAGTTCCCGCGCCGATCCTTGGGTCCACTGGTCCTTTATTGAGCTTGCCCTCATCAGACCCAGGAATGTAGATTGCCGGTGAGTGATTGCAGCTTGCGGCTGCTGCAGGGCGGGGACGCGCCGCGCGCGTCCCTGGATGTGCGCACCCGTGGGCGTGTCCCGAGGTGCGCACAGACGGATGAGCGGCGTTGGCAGGAGCCTGAGCCGTAACAAATATGTCCCATAAAATCTGTTCACGGAATAAACTGGAAGAACCAATGAATTCTGGAACATTGAATATGCATGTATTGAGAAAGGGTATGAATTTTGGGCGTGGGATTTGTTGACAAAATGCGAAAAGTAAGGAAAACTGAGTATTTGTCAATAATATCAATTGCTGGGATGTTACTTACGTCACGTCCGGCTCACATCCTGCCCAATGAATACTTGTGGTGGTCAAGCTACCTCGGTTTTAAATGGGTACGAGGCGCCATTTAGCCTTCCTCAAAGAAAAAATGCCCTATGCTTGTGTTGTTTTCGGCTGTAGCGTTCAAATCACGGAAAGGATAAACGTTTCTTCAGAGTTCCTTGAGAGGTCATCAAAAGGGGCGGAAAAGTGCCAGATTTGTGGAAACGACGACAAGAAAATCATGCAGCTCACATTCTAGTCCAAGGGAGCGGAGTTGAAGAATGCAGGAGTTTGCAATAATCACTTCATTTAAGGTTTGTTTGCTATACTTTTAACGGTTATTATTTCACATTTAAGTATGATCTTGCTATTATTTATATTTCTTAACCACGTTTGCTGCGAGTGTTTTGAAAAGTAAAAACTCGGCGTGTCTAAATAAAAGAAAGCAAATGTGAGCAAAACCTAAAAGAGTTAAGCTCTTACCAAAGGCAGGAATCATATATGAAGCTTTCAGCACATACACAATGTTGACATCTATCGTTATATTTTGATAAAATGCCATTTAAACATTGAAGCCAGATGTTCATTTCCATGTTTGGTGACTTTATATACTGTGGACCAAGATGTTGAGTAATCGCTCGACATACATCGCGGACAATAACTGATAGAGTCTGTTAGAGACTGAGCCAGTCCAAATGCAATCGCTGTTTTCTGAAGTTTTCCCTTGTCCAAGTTATACAAAGTACACGTTACCTTATTTATCACATCCACAGGAGCCCGCAATCTCATTGTCTCCCCTTCGACAAATGGACAATGTTTTTCGCTAAGTGAAATCACAGCTGACCAGGACATTAGAAAGTTCTCTTGCCATTCCTCTGGCACAAAACACTCGTTGACAAACATTTCCCACAAGGATGCCGTTCTTCCAGGCCTTATCCAAAACCGTCTTATATTGCTATGTTGCCGTCTGAGATGTGGTGTATACGAAATAGCTGCAATCGCGCGTTTCCTTCTCTTAAGGTATTCATGTGTGATTTCTACAAGCGCCTGTACATGTAGAAGAAGGGGAAACACGGGGATGTCTGGATGACTCGTCTCCATCTTTCTGTGTTTACCTCTGAGTGGATACTGGTTGTTTTGAAGCTGGCTGTGGCGCTTTGTTTCTGACATCTCTTCCTCTCCCAACTCAGTTTATAAACGATCAATGAGTCCATACTGAGCTAAGAGCCGGAGATTCATAAATAGACGGCGCACTTACCCATGTAAAAAAATTCCCAAGGAGGAGAACCTTAAACGTTGGTTTAGTGTGGCTGACATGGAGTTTAGGCTAAATAGTTACTCGTTTAAGGGGTTATCCAGCTTAATATAGACAGGGTCTATGTCTGCTCGGACATAGTGTTATCTAGACTAGTGGTGGTTACATAGTGCAGTGCAGACAAAAAAAGACTGTTTAAATGTAATACAGAATTGCTATGGTCGTCACCCAGCCACTACAACACGGCTACAACGTGGAAATACGTCATCACATCCTGGGTAAGTCCTCCAAGTTAGAACTGGACTTTGATGTGCTGAAACCACAGACATGAGTTGTTCTGTTATACTGTAAGTTGGTCGACTTGACAGTCGCAACTACGTTTATTAACCATAGGGGTGTAACGGTACACAAAAATTTCGGTTCGGTACGTACCTCGGTTTAGAGGTCACGGTTCGGTTCATTTTCAGTACAGTAAGAAAACAACAAAATATACATTTTTTGGTTATTTATTTACCAAATTTGTAAACAATGGCTTTATCCTTTTAACTTTGGGAACACTATAATAATTCTGCCCACGTTAATCAACATTAAACTGCCTCAAGTTGTTGCTCAGATTAAATACAATGACAAAACTTTTCTTCTCCATATAAAAAGTGCAACATTAAACAGTTTCAAGTCAACTCATCATGCTTAATTTATTACAGCATTTGGGAAGCCTGTAGTTGATTTTTATTATGTAAATGTTATGTTTTCATCAACATGTGATAGCAGGGACCCTGCCATTCAAAACTAGGCTGCTGCATTTCTAATGATTAATGTAACTATAGCTGAAAAAATGGTACAATAGCAATAGGAGAGACTATTCATCCCTGAACACCATACAGTTCATGTAGGCTTAATGATGCAAATACATTATTATATCAACTATCAGAGACAGAAACTCTTCATTTAACATAATGTCCTTTTTTGCTGCTTCAACACAGCTCAATCAACACAGAAAAATGTAAAGTGAAATAACAGACAGACAGGGCTTTGCTGTCCGTAACACATACACACACACACACACACACACCGCAAAATGAGCTAACGTTACGCTAAAAGCGAATTAGCCTTCACCTCAAGCCAGGACTGCGAGCGAGCTGAACTTCCTTTTATATTTCTAGAAGGTCAACGGTCTCATAGTGATGTTACTAGGAGTTGACTGGGAGGTGTTTATTATAATTTGGGGAGAGTCCGCTGCCTGATAATTACCTGCTGAACGCTAAGCACTGACTACATGCGCTCTGAATACGGACTGCTGATTGGCTGTTACCGCTCTGAATACGCACTGCTGATTGGCTGTTACCGCTCTGTTTGTAACCAATCAGATGGTTGTGTGGGTGGGACTATGCTGGGTGCTGTGTAGAGGACTGACAGAGACAGAGGCAGAAGGAAGCGGAGGCGGCTACTTAATATGTTCATGTGGAAACTCGTTCGGTACACCTCCGAACCGAACCGAAACCCCCGTACCGAAACGGTTCAATACAAATACAAGTACCGTTACACCCCTAATTAGCCATGTTGTTAGAATTGCATGTCCAGTGTTGTCATTTGCTCGCAAGACTCATCGATGTCATGTGGAACTGTGTTATTGATCTCGAACATGAAGTGCATCAACAGAGTTCCCCTCTACTTAGCTTCGTCGTTTTGTTAGCATTAAGTGACATGCCAGTACTTGTAAGTCCCCAGACACGGCTGCAGAAAATTATTTGGGGGGGGGGGGGGGGGCATTACATTTTTTGAGGTGGGCACATGCCAACAATTTATTCCCACTATGAGAGCGCGCACGCTTCTTAGAGCTGCAATGCTGGGGCTTCGTCTGCCCACAACTGATTACTACGTTAAGACAAACACTTTACATACGTGGTTATCGTAAATATATGTGTTTGAAATTATTTAAACCTTTATCGTATCTGAAAAGTGAAAAAGTTGCCCATTTCTATGGTAGCAATTGTGAAGGACTGTTGTTGATCCGATGTTGATCTTTCTTGTTTAAAAGCTACATACAATATTAACTGTTATTCTTCATACACATAATAAATATTAAAAAAGTGTTTGGATGTATTCATTAAATCTATGTATTCTTGGTTGCCAAGAAGGAATTCAAAGGAATATTTTGATAATGACACATGTCATCTGTGCATAAATTATTAGAATAACCACAGGAGATGCACAGATGAGATGTGTCGATCTTAAAATATTATTTGGAATCAATAAGATGTCGTTTGGGGTTGATTTTAGCTTTTTAAAGGGTACTTCAACACGTAAACATGCAGTATGTATTTCATTATCATATATGTAACTCTCTTGAATGAATACATCCAAACACTTGATTAATAATATTCATTATATGCATGAAAAAAGAACAGTTATTATTGTATTGTTCTAAACAAGAAAGAGGTTTTAGCACATCAACATTGGATCAATAACAGTCCTTTACAACCTCATCAACACCATAGAAATTGCCAACTCCGTCAATTATCGGACATAATAAAGGCTTAAATATTTTCAAACACATATCCTTACGATAACCACAAATATAAGTGTTTGTCCTACATGTAGTAATCAGTTGTTTTGGCATGGAATCAGTTTTTGGCGCAACACCAATAGCAGCAATTAATAGATTTGACGAACAGTTGTGTCGATGTTACAATCAAGCACTTGCCTGCTGATGGCATCATAGAAGTAAAAATTAAATGTGTCCTCTTCACTCTCTCCCAGGTGTACACATATTACCATTTGGAACATGTTAAATCCACACATTTTGGTTTTGGCGGTGACTTTCCTTTTTCACAAGAAAAAGCATCTGAATGGCTCTTGTTCATAACTAACCCCCACCCCTCTTCCAATGTACGCTATCAAAGAGCTGTGATTGGATGCATTCCAAACTTGCCCCACCCATGAACAAGACAAAATAAATATGATATCAACCTATCCACAAGTGCATGTATTTGGAGGTGGGAGGAAGCCGGAGTACTGAAGGGAACCCACCCAGTCACGGGGAGAATATGCAAACTCCACACAGAAAGACCCCGAGCCCGGGGATCGAACCCAGGACCTTCTTATTGTGAGGCACCAGGACTAACCCCTGTTCCACCCTCCTGCCCCCTTGTAATATGTACAGTATAAGACATAAATTAGACTTACGTACATTAACACTTAATGTAGACCAAAAATATGTAGAAAATGCTTTGGGGGAAAAAAAAATGATTTAGCGAAGTTGCAATATTTGAAGCTCAATGTGGTGATGCTTTGTATATAAATATTCTGCACTTATTAGGACCCAATATACACAAAAACAGGTACCTACAGACGAGAAAAGTGGGTTTTGCATAATGTAAAACACCAAGAATACCTTCAAAAAGTATCAATATTAATGTTTTCTTCCTCTTTTGTCTCCTCACTCACAAGCTCTCCTCCTACTTAAAAACATCAGATAAGCTGTAGGCCTCGTGTAGACTGATGAGGCCGCCGCCTCCACCAGAGCGTGCGTTACTGGGAGACTGCACACTGATTTCATGCACACTCACTCAAACAGAAAAAGAGCTCTGTGGAGCAGAAACGCTTCTCTTATTAGCAAAACTCATTCACCTGCACGCCACATTGGCTCCCTGGCAATTTCACAATAAATCATGAGAGATGCCGATGGAGGCCCTGCAGCAGGCTGACGCCGCCAGTGCGACACCGCCATGCCCTCGCCTGTCACTTTAGCCACCCTGAATCATTTTGGGTTCAGCAAACTCGTTTCATCTCTGACGAACTGAAAGGTCATCTCACAGGCTATATGCCAGCAATATGTCTGCGGCTCCCAGTGCTCCCAGTGATTGCTCATTCAATTTAGAAATACCGCACCCTGGTGAAATATTTCACTGGGGATCATGGGAAGTTTTTTTTTCATGCAATTATTTCAGCAAAAAGCAACTTAAAGCAGCATGGGGGATTTATTTGTTTTTTAGATTGTGGCGTTTAGAAAGTCAACATTGTGCTGTGCAGAAATAACTAGAATCTACGTGCGAGTCATCAGCCTATAAACACTGTTCAACTGGCACCCAGGGCCAAACCCGGTCGAGGAATGACACCATACCCCCGAGTTCAGTTCAAAACTTGGGAAACAAACATTTTTGCAGCGAATTCCTAAAAACACTAGAGTGCTCCTGTTGTATAGAGAAAGTTGGACCACTGTAAACACATTGGCAGATCCTTGCATTGACATTTTCACCTTGCTAGCAAACATAGAACACTGGGGTCTATTAGGACCCTCCCTTTTAGGAAGAAAGAGCCCACCAAAATCATTTTGTTCTAAATCTGTCTAAAAGGATGAGAGGTGTCTCCAATTGAAGAATAACAATTTATTCTACAAAAAGTTGTAAGTACAATCAATAGCAATACCAGCACTGTGAGAGAGAGCCGAGCTATTTCGAAGTTGGAGCCATCTCTAAAATGGTCGCCTGTCTCTCATGCTTTCGTCCACTTAGGTTACTGTGCCTTGGCAGGGATCGAAACTGAAAGTTAGCTTGACGCATGTGTGTGTTCCGCGCGTTCACACATTGTCCCCCAATAAGGATGGTACTTCATGACACCATTAAACCAAAGAGAATAATATATGAGTGAGAGTGCATATATATCAAAACAGGGGCGAGCTCATCATGCGAGTATCTCTTCTAGCAGAATGAAGGCCAATTCCAAGGTGTTCTATTCTACAAAATATTCCTCTAACAGGTCCAAACTTGTGATTTAGACTGAGGTGTTCCTAAAGGCACCTGTTTAAGTCCTCTCTTTGTTGGCAGTTACACATTTTTTCATAATGCAGGCATGTGGGGGGGGGGGGGGGGGGGGGGGGGACTGACGACAAAAAGAGCAACATTTCTATCGTCACGAAGGACAGTAATGTAAAATTGTATACCATTGCATGCAAAGAAATCAGAAAACATTTCCCATTTGGCAACTCTAACGCCACACCCCCTCGGGTAATATACTACCGGTGTTGTAGACTTCTGTTTACATTCAGCACGTCAAAAATATACCTTCTTGCTGGCTACTATTAAATGCTCTAGAACGACAACCAGTGTTTCCCACACATTCATTTATTTGTGGCGGCCCACCACGAAAGAATTACGTCCGCTACAAATGGATTTTTCGGCTTTTGACTCGCTCGGCCGCTCATAAAAGCAATGGGGCTGTCTGTGAATGTTGCTTGTAGTTACAACTCCGGTGCAGTAGGTGGCGGTAGCCTACTATGCATTGTAACTCCGCCAATAGCACTTAATTCACCTGGTAGGCCAGAAGAAGAAGAAGAAGAGGGACGGACGGACGGGATCAAAATACGAGGGTAATATAGGTTATAGGTAGATAGGTTATAGCTGCATCGCTCGCGGCCCGTCATATATTTAACGTTAATCCGCGATTTCACCGAGCGTTTCACTGACGGTGAGCAGCCTGACGCTGCTTCATTAACACCGCCGCTGTTTGACTCGGGTTCCGGGGCAGACGCACGTAATAACAGTCTCCTGTTACCATACCGGCGAGCTAACGTGTCCAGGTTATAACCCTGTTGTCAATAAACACACACGGACTGAAGCTAAATTGTCCACTGTCCACTGCAGCATGTGAATGCAATGAAAAGAATAACATCTGAGCCAACCAGCTGTTAAAATGTTGTCCAGGTTAATGTTTTGGCCATTAAAAGCCCTTCATTTCAAGATTTCAACTGTGATCGAGCTTTAAACAGGTGGCTGACCTGTTCAAATGAGTGTAACTGCTACTGGTCAAATAATGTAAAATAGCATTTAATTTTACATGTATGCAATGCCATTTAAATGTAATTATGGATAATAATAATAATAATAATAATAATAATAATAAATACTGTGTAGTGTTGTAAATAGTCATCGGGAAGAATTTTAGTAAGATATAAGCCATGAGCACTACACAGCCAGAAAAAAACCTAGGCAGGACAAGTAAAAACATTGGGGCAAGTAGATTTGAGAAGTCGGGCAAGTAGAAAAAAACCTTAACGTTGAACCCTGCATGTGTTGAGCTGCTGCCGCTTAAGGTTAGACGGCACTGTACATAGAGCGGTTCTGCTCGTTAGTAATAAATTCTAATGTTGGATGTTCACTCCTTCACACAGATGAGTATAGAAAAATATTTTCAACGGCCGAAAAGGGCTCGACTTGGAGAGGAGGTAGGCCTACAGTCCGGACCACAGGTGCGACCATCTTATTTTAATATTGCCGATTATGGCATACAGATTAAGAAAACTCAAAAATCCTATCTCAAAATATTAGAATATTTCCTCAGACCAAGTAAAAGAAAAATATTTATAACAGCAAAACAAAATCAAACATTTGAAAATGTCAATTAATACACTCAGTACTTGGTTGGGAATCCTTTTGCACGGATTACTACATCAATGTGGCGTGGCATGGAGGCAATCAGCCTGTGGCATTGCTGAGGTGTTATGGATGCCCAGGATGCTTCAATAGCGGCCTTTAGCTCCTTTGCATTATTGGGTCTGGTGTCTTTCAGCTTCTTCTTCACAATACCCCACAAATTCTCTATGGGGTTCAGGTCAGGGGAGTTGGCAGGCCAATGGAGGACAGTAATGCCATGGTCAGTACACCAGTTACTGGTGGTTTTGGCACTGTGGGCAGGTGCCAGATCATGCTGGAAAATGAAATCATCATCTCCATAGAGCTTTTCAACAGATGGAAGCATGTAGTGCTCTAAAATCACTTGGTACACAGCTGCAATGACTCTGGACTTGATGAAACACAGTGGACCAACACCAGCAGCTGACATGGCTCCCCAAACCATTGCTGACTGTGGGAACTTCACACTAGGATTTCAAGCAACTTGGATGTTGCTCCTCTCCAGCCTTCCTCCAGAGTCTAGCGCCTGGACTTCCAAATGAAATACAAAACTTGCTTTCGTCTGAAAACAGGACTCTGGACCACTCTGCAACTGTCCAGTGCTTCTTTTCCATAGCCCAAGTCAGACGCTTCTAGAGATTTTAGAGCACTACATGCTGTTTCATTATTTTCGATTCAATGAATAAAGGGTTTGTATGTTCTCTATATCCAACATTATGTATTATTCTAACTGATCTTTTTTGTAACACCGTTAATGAATGAAGTGTACTTTTGTAGTTACTTCCCCATATTTCTACACAATAACTCAGATATTGTAACACTAGCGAGCAGTGGAGAATATGGAGTGATTTTTGGTCTAGATGTTTTGCTTCATTCATTATTGACGTGTTTCTTGCTACTTTATGTTGTATATTTTTTACATGAGATTTCCAGTTAATTTTATCATCAATTATTATACTTAGAAATTTGGTTTCATTTACTCTTTGAATTTCTATTCCGTCTATTTGTATTTGTGTTTGACTTTCCCTTCTATTGTTACCAAATAGCATTATTTTAGATTTTACTGAGATTCAAAGATAGTCTATTTTTGTCAAAACATGTGTAGACTGCAAGATGACGCCAGTAAAGGAAAGTAAGTCCTGAAAATGTGCGCGCTTCCGCCATTGTAGTCCATGGCGACACCGTAGTCGATAAGCTTTTTCCTTTTCTCTACCTTCTTGATATGTGGCATTCATCTTCCGTTCTTGCCATTTCTATTATAAAGTAGCGTAAAGTTCTTACTTATATCTGTCAAGAGACTAGCTATGAAAGCGCTAAAAACTGTAGTGGGTTTACATTATTCACCCACGGAACCTTAGTTATTAGAGGGTTCCGGTCAGACGTTTATTCACAGGTCACATTTCCGGCGTTGATGTTGCATTAGTGAGCCACAGATGAGGAGATGCTGCTCCGTTATTGATTTAAGTAATGTCTGAATGTCATTAAAACAGTTAGCTCCATCTTTTGACACTTCTTCAACTCCCGTCCTTGCACGCTACACCGCTGCAACAAAGATGACGGGGAGAAGACGCTGTCGAAAGTGAGCCACGTAGGTAAGAAGAGATGCTCAGAAAGCTACTTGAAAATGGTCTGTATAACATAATCTATGCAACATTTTGACCAGAGAACCACCATTACATGTTATGTAGACCACAAGATAGTGTTTTAAATTTAGAAAAATATCATAACATGACCCCTTTAATGCGCCTTATAATTCGAGCGATATATCGATATATCGCGGGTTTGTCTCTGTGCGATATAGAAAATGACTATATCGTGATATTCGAGTATACGTTCTCACGCAGTTGCTTTTAGCTGCGGGCATTACACTACAGGCTCTTCTCACTCTTTATTGTCTCTCCTTCTCACAGACAGCAAGCGCACCTTCTTACATACGTCACATACGTATACGCCCTCGCGGAGCAGAGAAATAGCGGCATGGGTAACGTTAGCTCTGGTGCGAGTGGTAATACGAGAGAAAGAAGGTGGGAATCTGGTAACAAATGAAGGAAGAATTACTTCCCAAGAAAAACAGCAGGGGGTCAATCGTCTGGCGGTGGTTTGGCTTCAAGTGGGAATATGTCGAACAGACAACCGTAATTTGTCAAGTGTGGGGCAAAAGCGTTGCTACAAAAAGTAGCACCACTGCTAATATGTAGCATCATTTGAAAAGTCACCTGCTAGAGAATGAAGAGTGCTTGAAACTCCGCATAGCAACATCTCCGTTCGGTGCCACACCAACAAAATGCTGAGGCAACCATTTCTACATCAACACCGTATGAAAAAAATAGTCAACAACAGAAGGAGCTAACGTCCGCGGGAACCTACCACATAGCGAAGGACATACACTATTTGATTTCCTATTATGCGGCTCATTTTTATTTGACAGTTATTGAAATATCTTGTGTGACATCATGCACAAAAGTGCACTTTATTTGTTTTAAACTATTGTAGTGGCGTTCTGTACAAAAAGCGCACTTTAATTTAGTGTTGTTTTGATATGTCATCTTAGTGACATCATGCACAAAAGTGCACTCATAGCTTGTTTTAAAATGTCTCTGACAATCTTGCACTTTCTGTTTTGAAATGACATGAATGTTTGTGCCACTGCTTAATAACTGTCTAATAAATACAGTTTTGGTCAATTGACTTAGTTGTGATTTCCCTCTCTGCATGAAAGTTTAAAATGAGCATATATTAATGCAGTATGAACAAGAATGTGTTAATGTAGACACATAGAATCATCATACTGGTATAATTATATGCATCAAGTGTTCATTCAAGGCTAAGGCAAAATATTGAGGTATATATCGTGTATCGTGACATGGCCTAAAAATATCGCCATATTAAAAAAGGCCATATTGCCCAGCCCTAATTCGGTGCGCCTTTTGTATGAAAATAGACCTGGATAGACCCGCTCATCGGCAGTGCGCTTTTTAATCCGATGCGCCCTATGGCATACTTGCCAACCTTGAGACCTCCGATTTCGGAAGGTGTGTGTGTGTGTGTGGGGGGGGGGGGGTTATATATATATATATATATATATATATATATATATATATATATATATATATATATATATATATATATATATATATATATATATATATATATATAAGAAATACTTGACTTTCAGTGAATTCTAGCGATAAGTATATATTTATTTTATTATATATATATATATATATATATATATATATATATATATATATATATATATATATATATATATATATATATATATATAAATAAAAGAAATACTTGAATTTCAGTGTTCATTTATTTACACATATACACACACATAACACTCATCTACTCATTGTTGAGTTAAGGGTTGAATTGTCCATCCTTGTTCTATTCTCTGTCACTATTTTTCTAACCATGCTGAACACCCTCTCTGATGATGCATTGCTGTGTGGAACGCACAAAAGTGCTTTCATCAAATGCACTAGATGGCAGTATTGTCCTGTTTAAGAGTGTCACAACATTGCTGTTTACGGCAGACGAACTGCTTTACGGTAGACGAAAACGTGACTGCTGTTGTTGTGTGTTGTTACCGCGCTGGGAGGACGTTAATACAACTGCCTAACAATAAACCCACATAAGAAACCAAGAACTCGCCCTCGATCATTCTACAGTTACAATGATTAGGCAGGCACATTGTTTATATTGTGGGAAAGCGGACTCAGGTCCGCATGGAGCTGCAGGGGGCGTGGCCTCCAGCTCCGCCTGAATTTCGGGAGATTTTCGGGAGAAAATTTGTCCCGGGAGGTTTTCAGGAGAGGCGCTGAATTTCGGGAGGGTTGGCAAGTATGCCCTATGGTCCGAAAAATACGGTACACCAAAGTCAAATGTCTACTGTGGAGGACGCTGGTTCGCCGTAACATACAAAATGAGACTAATAGAGAAGCTTTCTGGAAATCTGGCCAACAAAACAATTTAGTTGAATATCCCTGCCTTAAAGCTTAACTAGCTGGACAAAGGCTGAAAATGATGTGCCGCCAGTTGCTAAGCTTGTCGATTATCTGGCTGTCAACTTTCTGGTTCTCGCCTCGTTTGTCGAGACACATTGGTAGCAGTCAGCACACACATTTTGTCAACAGCTCGCACTTCCTGTGCTATGTGTCTCCAGAGTTGCTGACAGTGATACTTGCAGGACCCAGGCCTGGCCTACTTAAGGGGCTGCGGAGAAGAGGGCAGGCCCAGTTGTCAGCAGCGCTAGGTGCTTGCTGCTCAGATAAACCTGCAGGATTAGTGGCCCAGTTAAAGTTGGGGCAAAGAGGATTAGCCTCTTCTCTGAGGTGGCGAGAGATTCCTTGCGTGTCCTTCAGCAGGGGGATGAGAGGCGCGGGAGGGGACGCCAGGTGAGACCCTAGTTATCATGAGTGAGAATCTCCTTTGTGGGGAGGGGGGGAAAAAGGAAGGTGAGGTGTAACGATTAAAGGTGAAAAGCAATGAAGCGCGGCATAAATGATTTCCAGCTTGTGCCTTCATTAGGAAGGCACAAGCCTGTAATTACTGGCCAGGTGTTACAGTTAGGTCAACCATGCTTCCACAGAAAAATACTTAAAAGCCGTGCAGGTTTTTTTTTTCCAAATTATAACCCATTATGGTAATGGACAGGGAAATTGTCAGATTTACACATAACAATTCCTGTTTACTGCTGTCATTTCAACCTAAAAGGGCCTCGTACTGGTAAGTAACGCAGGATGGACCTCTGCTGCCACCTGCAGGCCACAGCTACATAGATGCCTCAAAAGACAAACAAGGTAACGTTCATCAGTTTCTAATAAATCACCTGGGAGAAAGCGTCTGTACAAAATACGGTGGCCGACAGGGGCAAACGCGCAGAAACGTTCAAAACAAATGTAAACAGCAGAAATCACGACAGATTAAGTCACTAGCTCTAGAGTATTGTTTTTTGTTGTTTTTAAAAAAAGAAAGTTTAGTAAATACAGGAAATGTACCTTTTCAGTCCGCCAACTTCCCCGCTCATGTGTCAGGCGCCACTGGTAGGTCTTACTTTCTGGTAGCATGCTAAGTACGGAGGGCCAAATAGGACCAAATTAAATAAACGTGTCATTAAATGTTTAAACATTTTTTTAAATAAATAATTCAATCAAAAAAGATTTTAATTATGGAATAATACGATTACTAATTAATTACATTTAATTTTACATGTAAAAAAAATTAATGAAACAGTTGATTACATTGTGTATTCAATACCAATTCAACTTAATTAATGGCACGTAAATATTTATTTAGCATTTTTTTAAATGTATATCGTATTTCTGTTGTGTATTCTCGTATTGTTTGTTTTTACTTTCAACACAATTTTTATTTCAAATATGAAATGTTTCTGTTTCTCCATTGTAGGTTTTATAAAGATTTCCATTAAACGTGTATGCAAATTCTATATTCACAAATGTAAAGTAATGTCACGTAAGCCATTTTGTAGTTTTATTCCGAAATTTAAAAAAAATTGTGCAACTCACTAATGATGGCAAAAAAAAACTAAAAGGCCATGAAAACTTCTCACATTCTTACAAGACATAATAAAAGACTATTTTTTTAAAGGTTTGTTTGGTTATATTTTAAGTGTTATCTTTCACACGTTTCTTGTTTCTTTTGTTTTCTCTTTCATTGTGGTAGTTTTAATACCTTGATTATTGTTTGATAAATCTAGTGAAAAAATATTTATGTACATATTTTAGAACATTTTATGGAAGCTTTTTTATTTTTTGTTTATATTTTTGCCATTTTGAAAGATGGTGTTGTTTTTTTTTATGTCAGGTTTTCTACCGCATTCTTAAAATAAAGTACTAGGGGAAGGGGAGTGGAGTGTGTATTGCATGTGTTTTGGTAGTTTGCATGTGTTTTGGACGTTGCATCGCATTTACATCGTTGGCCACTGTACAAAAATAATAAAAATGTCAATTCAAGAAACATCAACATGTTTATTGTTTGTAGCGACAATGTATTAAATGGTACAAAAACATGTCTTTAAACAGTAATGTAAACGTCGTAAAATATGACCTTCAATGCAAATGAACTGCACACGACCCTTCAACTGTTCTCATAGAACAATAACACAACTCCATACATCCAGTATATGCATAAAAGTAGGTAGCACAAAAACAAGATGCTGTGCAGGACAAGGAGCCAACTGCACTGGAAAAACTCCATCAAATACAATGTACATAATAGCGAGGCCTCGATGTTCATTATGCAAATACCTCACAGTTGTGCGAGAAACAATAAGCGAGGAAATTCAAAGGCAAACCCTCACACCGAAGGTACTGTCTCGTATTTGCTTGACAACTATAAACTCGCTCACCAGGCCCTTTTTTGCACAACAATGTCTTTGTTCTGCAACAATAATGCAGATATAAGGAATTAGACCAGTGCATTGTTTTACTTCCACTAGAGCTACCCTGCCTGAGCTGGAAGCCGAGACGCGAAACTATAGTTATTTTTAAAAATTCTTATTAATGCCACATAGCAATATAATACACCCAGCATGCACACACTGTATGGTCACCTCATGTAGCGATCCCTTCAATATAAAGCAAACAATCCTAAGCTCAGATCAGGCTAAGTCTATAAATATTTATTGCTATATTTTCCTCCCGTTGTGATTATGTATTTATAGATTTTCCACAGTGTTTCCACTGCTAATGCCATAGTGTAGTAATTAGGATTCTGTAGGACAAGCTATGACTCAATGATGTATGGAATAATCCCTGAGTAAAATGCAGAGGTACAGAATATTCAATGATATGTTTTATATATTTATATGGGCAGCACGGTGTGACAGGGGTTAGTGTGTGTGCCTTACAATACGAAGGTCCTGGGTTCGATCCTGGGCTCGGGATCTTTCTTTGTGGAGTTTGCATGTTCTCCCCATGACTGCGTGGTTACTCCCACTTCCTCCCACTTCCACAGACATGCACCTGGGGATGGGTTGATTGGCAACACTAAATTGGCCCTAGTGTGTGAATGTGAGTGTGAATGTTGTCTGTCTATCTGTGTTGGCCTTGCGATGAGGTGGCGACTTGTCCAGGGTGTACACCGCCTTCCATCCGAATGCGGCTGAGATAGGCTCCAGCAACCAACGCGACCCCAAAAGGGACAAGCGGTAGAAAATGGAGGGATGGATGTTTTATAAAAACGTTTAAGGTCAGGGATTCATTAACATTGTAGCATTAGTATCTGTGCATTGTAGATTCTTTGGCACTGCTCTGTACAATCACCCAGGCTGTCAGGAAGTAGTATTTACAATAATGTGAGTTGTGCAAATGAGTGCACTTATTGATCTACTGTAATGGTCCCCGCCGGAGTGATCATCCAAGCAAAACAACACTCTGCTGTCCCGTTACAAGAATCACAGAGTTAGTCCACGGAGGCCATCAGTGCCTGGACGTCAGGGGCTCCATCTCTATCACCAGATCACGAGGCCGCGGACCTCGACTGAACTCCACTGCTCGAGGAACTACGGTGGACCAGCGGTCTGAAGGAGGACAGAGAGAAAATGGATGTCTTTTTAAATCTATCCCAACAGGCACAAGACATTAAAACAATGTTAAGAACTTGTTGAATTAGGTCCTGACGTTGAGCAACTCAAACATAATGTTGAAACAACATGCTTTTTGTCGACGTCTAATCAATGTTGGGTCCTGACGTTGATTTGACCATTGGATTTTGATCCTTTCCCAACCAAAATTCTACAACACAAATACATCGTTGAAACAACATACTTTTTGACAACGTTTATTCACTGTCAGGTTGTGACAGTGATTTGACCATTGAAATTCCCCAACCACTAACGTGGATCCAACGTTGGACATCAACGTTATTGTGACGACCGGGGCGCATGGTGATGCGGGGTTTCGTTCTCCCAGGATGCAACGGACTTCGGACACAGCGTGAAGGTAAAAGAAATGATTTATTTAGGGAATTAATCAGAAGAAACAAAGAAAAGGGTGCTCATAGCACATAAGGTAAAAACTAAGGATGGCTAGCGTGGGAGCTAGCGAGTAAAAGAGCCTAGCGTGGAAGCTAGCAGGTACAGAGCAAGAACAAAAGTCGTCTACTGTTGCAAAAGGCAAACTAGGAAACAAGACAGAATGACAGGGAAGGCAGGCTTAAATAATAATGTCAGTGATGACAAACAGGTGCGCGTCGGGAACACACGCGGCAGGTGAAAATAATAAGCAGCCATGGCAACAAACTCAGGTGTACAAAACAGGCACTCAAGGAGTCCAAAACTAACAAAAAACACAAGTACCTCGAAAACGTAAACAAAAATATGATCCGGGCAGCGGATCATAACAGTTATCTCAATTTACAAATGCATCTATTTTGCAACGTTGTTTCAAAGTCTGTTTTAAGGACATCTATGTATAATTAACATTGTATCAATGTCTTGTGCCTTCTGGGATATTAGTCACAGTGTGGTGTGGAATGTGTCTGCACTAAGAATCTCACCTCTCCTCAAGCTTTTGACACCCTGTTGAAGCCCGTTGGCCTGGCAGGTCTCGTTCTTGCCTGGATCCTCATTGATGATTGCCAGGTTTTGATTCCAGTGGCACCAGTTCACCTCATCCACTCTGTTCAAACATGTGGTGTGGATGTTTATTTCTGCCAGTAGGTCATGGGCTATTCCACCAAATCAGTGCCATTTGTGTCTCCAGGAAATGAATTGTGTAAAATTAACAGCATTTTTTTAATTAAGCAAAGTGTCCTGCACATTTATCTGATTTGAACTACCATGAACACTGGAAAAATACAAATTGTTGTCTGTCACTACTTCCTAAAATCCGTGTTTTCAGTTCCACTTATCAGGGACCAACTGAGAGACAGAGTCTCTACAACGTATCCCCAAAATCTTCTACCAGTCAGACATACCTTGAACATCTACCTACGTAGGCGTCCGGGGGCACACCATCTTTTCCTCTCGATGTGGAGAAGCAGCGACTTTTCCCCGGGTTCGTCCCGAAAGACAAAGCTTAAAGTTGCCATGTGTAATAATGTGGCCAGTGCTGCAATTTCGGTCAAAATTCTGTAGTCCCCTCCAACACTCCATGACTGAGGTTGCCAGATATGCAGCCGAATCTGAATCCTACTCCAAGTAACTTCAAATGGCAATCGACGAGTCCTACGCTGTAGGTTTCTCTTGTTTATGCTTCTTGCAAGATGGTTTACTAAGCAATTATGCCACATTTTACTGATGTCGATTAAATAAATGATAAATGGGTTGTACTTGTATAGCGCTTTTCTACCTTCAAGGTACTCAAAGCGCTTTGACACTACTTCCACATTTACCCATTCACACACACATTCACACACTGATGGAGGGAGCTGCCATGCAAGGCGCTAACCAGCACCCATCAGGAGCAAGGGTGAAGTGTCTTGCTCAGGACACAACGGACATGACGAGGTTGGTACTAGGTGGGGATTGAACCAGGGTCCCTCGGGTAGCCAAAAGTTACACAGCAACATTTTGGTCAGGAGCCGGGACAGATTGTTGGCATTACCCTGCTAAAATGTCTAGTTTGACCGCACGGACCACCATCAAAATAATAATATATTATATATCGCATAGGCCTACTTTGATGGCAAGCCAGGGCCAACAGTAAAATTACCGCCACATTTCGTTCAGCATAACTCCATGTTGCATCCAACCTGACGCACTGCATTCCCTTCCATTTGCGCACATCACCATCTTTCAGTGCAGAGTGCAATTCTATGAGCCAACCCACATTACGCATAAACCACGTTACGCATAAATCATATAGTCTACTACCATGTCAATACACAAAGTATAAAATCATTACATGTAATGCATTATATTGTGCCAAGCAAATACCACCCCATATGTGCCTGATGCACATACAGTACCAGAAACCGCAATTAGCCATGCTAACGTTGGAACGTATTTCCTCAGCGTATTAGCACGAGAACGAAATAGGCACTGACACTACCCATATCCACATAGGTTTTGTTTGTCAGTTGGATGACACATCGACATACAGGCTAACGGGCATATATTTCCCCCGTTAGCCTACTGTATATGTCGATGTGTCATTGACCGGGCTAGCATGCTAAGCTTCGCTCCTGAGCATTTGTTGCACGAACATACTAGCTTTGTTAGACAAGGTCATAGACTGTATTGGACAATATAGTTTACATACGGAATGTCCATTTCCATTTATTACAAGTAATAAGAAAACGTAAATGCCTTACTTAATTATCAAGGAGGAAATTAGCAAGTTTGGCATCAGATGAAAAAATCTTCTCCACCTTCAATCGTCTCCATCTTTCAAAGGCATCCCCAATACAAATCCTTGTTTTGTTCCTGGCTTCGTCATGAATAAGTTGAGAATCGTAACGACGCCTTTTAGATTTACTAAGGTCTGACGTGTTTAGTAACTTTACCAGTGGCAGTAGTTCGACGAAGGTGGCGGTGCGTAACTGGCAACCTGGAAGTAACACACTCACGGACTTTCTAATTGGTCAAACGGTGGAGGGCGAGGCATCAAAATGAAAACAATAACAAGATTTCGGGGCTGTAAATCCAATTTTGAAATGAGCATATCCCGGCTGAATTATTGTAATCAGTTATAGAGGTATTCGAAAAGAACATGATTTAATAATGCCTTTTGACATATCAGGGCCATTTAATGATGACTTGTCATGAAATTATAACATATGGCACCTTTATGTGTCAACATACTATTGTCATGATCCATGTCCCGGATCATGTGTTGTGTTCTGTTAGTTTTGGACTTCATAGCTCCCTTTTTTTGTGCACCTTTGTTTGTTTTAGTTACCATGGTTACTTATTATTTCCACCTACCTCTGATTAGTGTTCGCCCGCTCACCTGCTGCCCGAGCACTAATCAGAGGCATTATTTAAACCTGCCTTGCCCTCCAGTCAGTGCTGGAGTATTGTTTGTTGTATGCTGTGGACTCCCTGTTTCATGCAATGCTCTGTTCATGCTTGTTTTCTGGAGATACCATAGTTCATGCTGATGATTTCATTCTTAGTTCATGCTGCTCGTGCCTTGCCAAGTAAGTTTTGTTTATTTATGCCACAGTTAGCGACTTTTTGTTTCATGTCCATAGTTCAGGCTAAGTGTTAGCTTTTGTTTCCTGCGTTCAGTTGTGCCTTCGCCTTGTGCACCTTTTTGTTTTCACCTTTTTTTTTAACATTAAAACCATGTTTTCTTGTACACCGCCTGTCATCTCTGCATCATGGGGTTCGTCACCTCCACATCATGACAACTATAAGTATAAATACCATGTGACTATATTTCATGTATTTAAAATGATATGCTGAAATCTCAGTCCTGTTACTTAATGCGTTGTTTTTGGCTAAAGATCCTTGTCAAAAATAAAATTGCACATTTTGAGTAGTTCAATATGTTCTGCTTTTTGTACCCTTGAACATGCCTTATAGCTTGGTGGTATGGTACAGTCCTGGAAAATGTACAAACATCTACTTTGGAGTACAAGACATTAAATTTAGTACCAGTGTTGGGACTAACGCGTTACTAAGTAACGCGTTACTGTAACGCCGTTAGTTTCGGCGGTAACTAGTAATCTAACGCGTTATTTATTTTTTTTTATTCAGTAATTTAGTTACCGTTACTACATGATGCGTTACTGCGTTATTTTACGTTACTTTTGATGTAGTATCGGCTAGAAACAGAAGCGCTGCGGTGTCTTTCTTCTGAATCTTCCTCTGTCACAAGCCGGAGAGAAGAAAAGAGGCGCGGTCTATGTGTGTGTGTGGGGGGGCGGGTTGAGGGGAGGTTTGATCCGCGGTTTGATATATGAAACAAACAAAAAAAGTTGTTGTCACGTTCTGTCCACACACAGCGTGGTCATGGCGAGCGCAATAACGGAGGAGCTAGAACGCCCAGCGCCATTGAATCGGTGTGTTTATAAGTGCAGATTCGGTTGTGCAAAACGAGGGTTTTAAACACATGCTGATAACGTGCTTGAACCACGTTACGACATCCCGTCGCACACCCACTTCAGCAATAAGATTGTGCCAGATCTTTATGAGCAGGAGAAGAAAAAAGTTGTGGATGAACTATCCCGAGCATCATCTGTTGCGCTCATGACAGACGGGTGGACGTCCAGCGGAACTATAAGCGCTCACTTCATCACAGCAGACTGGGAGATGAGAAGACACGCCCCCTCTACGAGAGTCACCTTGCGCAGGTACTGACACAAGCAGTGGAGGAATGGAAGATAAAGATATCCCAGTCACACGTGATAATGCCAAAAATCAAATAATTACAGAGAATGAGGCAGGACTGGGACCACAGATAGGTGCTTTGCACATGTAGTGAATTTGGCATCACAGAAGGGAATCTCAGTCAATAGGATGGAGCGCCTCTTTGGGAGGATCAGGAAGGTTTCTTACTTCCACCCAAGCACAACAGCTGCTCATGTGCTTAAGACAAAGCAAGAAATGCTAAAGCTGCCTGCTCATACATGATGTCCCAACGAGGTGGAACTCCACTTATGATATGTTGGAGCAGCAGGCAGCTATATACTCTGCATTGACCCACAACACCCTGAAGACAAATGTCACCCTGTCTGATGATGATGTGAGAGTGGCAGATGAGGTCCTCTAGGTGCTTAAACCCCTCAAAAGTGTTACATCTCTACTGAGCACTGAAACTTCACCATCTGTGTCAATGATCCTGCCACTGAAAACAAGTATTCTACAATCCATGGCTCCAAGTGTGGAAGACAGCCGCATCACTCCAGATGTCAGGCTTTATTTCACTACCTATGTTTCAAGGAAGATGATGTTTCTTCTTATGTTGCACTTAAACTTGTTTTTTATTAATGGTCATTGGTCCAAGTTTAAAGAAAGGAGGAATGCCTTTTTATGTTGCACTGTTTTTCATTAATTATGTTAAAAGGAAAATAAAAATGCATGTCAAGTTGATCAACAGATTGTATATATTGCAATAACAGTACTGAAATGAAGGCAAAAAGGGCATTAATGGGAGCTTTAAAAAAAAAAGAAGAAAAAAATAAGTAACTAAATAGTTACTTTTCACAGTAACGCATTACTTTTTGGTGTAAGTAACTGAGTTAGTAACTGAGTTACTTTTGAAATAAAGTAACTAGTAACTGTAACTAGTTACTGGTTTTCAGTAACTAACCCAACACTGTTTAGTACACAAATTAATGAAAAATACCTAAAGCACCAGCGTCGGTCAGGTGTCCCATTGCAGCTCTTGCCCACGGTCACCATCTCGCCGACTCGAAATGACTTTCGAATGCAAACTGGGAATGAGCGTTCGATGTCCAGGATGGTTGTTGCCCACTTCAAACAGACATTATTCATCATTATCCACTGTAGTGGGTGTAGTTGGAGTTTAGTCGACACTTATTATTGTAACATAACATTTACAAATAACTGATCTGCCTCAAATTGAGGTTCTATCTGTAAGTATCAGAAACTACTGTTAGTGTGTTTTAATGCACCCCAAATTATTCTGCATCCCTGTGAATTTCACTATTGATATTTGTTTTTATTTTGTTTTTAAAACAACTGTCCCAACTGACCTGGAGCTTCCAGATTTTCTTGCTTTCCTTTGACACCTGGCCCACCGTCTCCCCCATCAAGGCGATCAACATGTTGAGCAGCAGCACAAAGGTGAGGATGATGTAAGTTACTAACAGAATGAGGAAAACTGCAGGGTACTGAGCGCTGTGGATCATGTCCAGTTCTCCCATCCCAATTGTCAGCTTGAAAAGGTCCAGTAAGAAGATGCTGAAGGTGTCGGGGTCCCTGCACTTGGGGTATGTCGGGCAGCCTCCTTCACAGTCCGTGCCCGGTGAAGGACACACAGTGAGGAGGGATACCAGAGCTGATGGGAGGTTAGAACAAGTTTTTGAGTTAATCTACCCAGTCACTGGACACTTTGTTAGGAACTGTTAGGTACCTTTCACATTTAAACCGAATGGTACCAATTTTCAGTACTTTTGTGTGTGTTCTCGTTTTAATAAATCTAAATTTGGTTTATAATGAAAAAATTCTTATTTAACATTTATCAGGTGAGCTGATTACAACTGACCTGTTGTTATAGCTCATTTTCTTACATTTCTGAGTCACATTTGCAAGTATTATAATAGTAGACTTTGCATGTAGGGTTGTCCCGATACCAATATTTTGGTATTGGTACCGGTACCAAAATGTATTTTGATACTTTTCGATTATTTTCTAAAATAAAGGGGCACACAAAAAATTACATTATTGGCTTTAATTTAACAAAAACATCTTACGGTAAATTAAACGTACATTTCTTATCAGGAGTTTTTCCTAATACAGGAAATAATAACCAAAATCCCAGACAATTCCTTTAAATCAGGGGTGTCAAACGTACGGCCCGGGGGCCTGATCAGGCCCGCGAACAGGTTTTATCCGGCCCGCGGGATGAGTTTTCTAAGTCTAAAAGTTAACCTGAAATTTTTGAATGAAAGAAACAGCTGTTCTAAATGTGTCCACTGGATGTCGCAATAGCAATTCTTTGTATCTTTGTAGATGATGCTACATATGTACAAAATAAACCACATGATGTTAGTACATCAGTCGAGGAAAATGATCAAACTACATAAATAACATACTGTAATTTAATTTTTATATAGTTTTTTTATCTTGTTAGATTGAAATTCAACACCAATGAGTTGACTGATGAACATTATCACATAATTTATTCAGAAAATATAAATAACGACAAATAAAGATAGAATACTATTAACCACAACATGTACGTGTAAAAAAAACAACAACAACATTATGATTGTACAATTTCAGAATGTGCTTGTTCTATTTTTAAAGAAAGAAAACAATCTGAAGATGTCTTTATTTTTAAGTTATCGTGCCGGGATTTTACCGGTCCGGCCCATTTGGGAGTAGATTTTTCTCTATGTGGCTCCCGATCTAAAATTAGTTTGACACCCTTGCTTTAAATAATGCAAAGTTACAACTGTCAGATTACCTGATGCATATCCAATCATGAAGAGCACGTACACCAGCAAAAATCTGAAAAGGTCTTTAAACAGAATCTGGGACACAAAAGCAAACATGTCTTAGTTGCAGTTGAGAATTGATCAATATAGATCTGTAGATGCAGTCCACCTTTTGGATCATGATGCTGTAGGTGCCAGTGAGCTTGAGGCCTCTGGTGAAGTAAAGCGTGTTCATCCAGCCCAGGACCAGAGCAAACACCATCACAGACACATAGGCTTCAATGCCGGATAGGTAGAGAGCGGCCGTGACTATGATCAGTATAGAATAAATGAAACTGAAAAAGACACATTACATTCCTGTTAACACATTCACAAAGGTGTTTGATTTATTTAGCACCCTTTGTTTTAGCCGTGGGTTTAATTAGAGATGTAAACGTGAAAACACGGCAGGGAGAAGTTCAACGAGACGAGAATCAATTAACGCTGCAGAATTTGCCCCGGGTAAGATGTGAGGATAGAGGAGGGTGTAGGAGGCAGCTTGAGACTTACTACAGCAGTTGAAAGGATCCATCAATAAATAACGACTTCACCCCGGGGCGCTTCTTCAAAAAGAGGTCCTTAATCTACGATGAGTTGCAAACGCATTTCCATAAACACAACGACAAACACAAGTGAACAATCAAGTAATATAACGTGCACCACTCACGTTGGTTAGGAGGAAGAAGATTCCGGACGCTAATGTGATGACCTCTCCCGCCATCCTCAAGTAGTCAGTGGATGTTATGTAAGAATACGGGGGCTACGGGACATTTGGGAACTGTAAAACTACAATAAAACCATGCAAAAAAAACACTAGAACATAACATTAAGGATACCTACGCATCAAATTAGATCCATACACAGATACAAATGTTTAAATTCACACTGTAAGCAGGTACAGTGTTCAGTTTGAATAATGCTTATTTTTGCATTGGACTTACAGTAGTAAATAAGCCACTACAGATAGGCAAAACATCTGAACAGTGGTACCTCAACTTAAGAGTGCTTTGAGATAAGAGCTGTTTCTCAGCTAATTGTTATGTTTTAGGTTGCAAGCGAAAATTTTAATTATAAACATCCCTGTCATTAGTAGGTAGCGTAGAAAATGTCACAGAAAGATCCACCTCAAACATGTAGTCTTAATCGCCAGCACTAGCTTATGGCTAGAAACCAGCGTGCATTTCTGGTTTCACTTGTGTGCTTATTGTTTGCATTGGTTGTAAATATGATACATTGCAGTCACCACACGTGTAGACGTGTATGTGTACCTACAGTAATGTTGACCCACTGGTCTGTATTGTTTTGTTTGGTTTTACCCACCGTTCCCTGTGTTGGGTGGTGATAAGCCACCAGGGTGAAAGTGATCATGGTGAAGATGTAGGAAACTACGCTGATGTAAAAGGTGACAGCTGCAAATTTCTGCCACTTGGCCCTCAGCAGTTCATTGATCGGCTCCACCGCCAGCATCTCATGGCGAGTCTGACAAGAGGACCGCAAACATGAAGAGACACCGAGTTTTTTAATAGACGTGAAAGAAAGTGTATTTACTATGGCTAGAAAAGATGGATGCTTGCAGTTAGTTTCACCTCATTGCGACTGTTGTAAACGAGGATCTCCAGCACAGATGGTTCCTCTCCACACGTGTCTAATGAAGACAGATCATAGAGGGAGGAGTACACCGGTCCGTAAGCCCAGTCCTTAAACTTGCGTGACAGATGACGAACGTCCTCGTCTTTGATTTCACGACGAATTATGTGTTGAAAAACCTGCCAAATAATCAATATCCCAATGAAGCAAAAGATAATGAAGCACAGATACATCATATTAAAGTGCCTTTCTAACGTTGACAACTTTGGCATTCATATTTTTATTAGCTAATCAGCCTGAACGTTTATAATACAATTTTGGTTAACACCTGGTTTCATATCATTTGACAAGGTTGAAATCTTTAAGTAGGTTAGAAATAATTATTGAATACGATTAAAATCAAGAGAAAGATTACTAATTCAGCGTTCATATTTCAGTGGGCCCTGGGGCCTGGGACCCTCAATAGTGGAAAAGTTAGGCCCAGAGGTCAAAAAGTTCAGTAACCCCTGCTTAAAGAGACAAGTATGGCGCAACAGCTTTGTTAGTTTATTATTGCGGTAATTATTCTTACCCCTATCTTTCCCAGCTTGGCCGCCATCATAAGAGGTGACATGCCATCGTTGTTGAACACACTCTCCAGGCTGCACTCTGGGTACAGTTTGGCGCTCTTGATCAGAAGCAGGTCATACATCTTTGTAAGGAAACGGGTGTTGTCCTTGGTGTTGTCGGCAATGTGAACTAGGGCGTGGAGAACTGTGTTGCCACGGGAATCTTGACGCCGCAGGTCGATTTTCTTGTGGGGATTCTCAGTCAGGTAGTGCACAATGTTAGGCTGGTTGGTGCACGCCGCCAGCGACAGAGGCAGCTCACCTGCGGGAGGCAGAGGGAACAGTTGTGAATTGACAAGGGGAGGACGAAACACACGCAAAACAACAGGAGGGTTAATTAGGAAAGGTTGCTGGCTTCTGTTTGTTTTTACAAAGCATACTAAACATGGACCAAAGATTGGACTTTAATCCCTGCTATGAAAACCACACAATTAGCAGTTGTTGGAGGGAAGGACGCATTGGGGCTAAGAGTGCCAAAAGCAGCTGCAGAAAATGAACCGTTGCCATAGGTGACAGATTACTTTATCACCTCACATAGAAACGCTCCTCTTCATGGATTTGCATGGGTGCACGCTGAGTGTTAGCGTGAGTAGAAATCCCATTAGCCACCAGCCCTGCCAGGTTTCTGTTCACCTCGCTGCAAAGCTCCGCGGCAAATTACTCACACTGCGCGCAAACATTCTGGGATTTGGGAATGACAACTGCGTTACCAGCAAATAGAAATCAGCTCGTGTGTGACGGCTGAGGAGCAAAATGCACAACTATAAGCAAAGTGTTGAAATTGAGTGTAAGTAATTCTGATTAATGAGTTATGACTTTTTGGTGTGATTGTTGCCAGTTTATTTTATTATTATTTTTGATTTAGGCCTATAGCAAATCATTTTAGTTTGGCTGTTTTGGTTTATTTTTTTATAGTTTGGGCTTATTCATTTTTTTATGGTATGGTATGATATGGTATGGTAGGGGTATGGTACGGGTATGCACTGTAAAAAAAAAAATCCTATTTTTATGGTTAATTTACTCTAAATTTCTACTGTAATTTTTCTATTTTTTTTAAATAGTTTATAAAACTGTAGAATTGAAGACATTATCTGTAAATAAACAATCCGCCTGTTATTTTTAAGTAATATGCCAGTAATGACAAACTATGTATATTTCTATTTTTTTTACAGAAAAATACCAAATTAATTATACATAGCATTTTCTGTTTTCTTAAATTACTTTCAAATTCATGTAAAATTACAATATTTTTCCGCAAAACATTTCATGAAAATTTCTGTAAATATAATGTTTTTGATCATTATTTGGTTTACAATGTTTTACTTTAATTTTATGGTTTTCGTTTGGCAGCCGTAGCTGCCAGTAGATGACCGTTTTTTTACAGAATTTTTTTTTTACAGTGTAGGTATGGGTATGTTATGGTAAATGTTCGGAATGGGAGAAGCACAATAATTGTTTGATGTTTTATTGTTTTGATAAATAAACTATGTTTTCATTCGAATTAGACTTTGTTTTGGACATTTGGACAATATATTTTCCCATTCTATAAGCAGCAGTGGCCCTTTGATTTTATTTTGGTAAAAAGTTTAATTCTAAACCTTTTTTTTATCTTTTGAAAAAACAAGCACCAGAATTTTTATTTTTTTTATCTGATTGTTGTCGTTTGCGTTGGTGTTAAACTGCAAAAAGTGTTCAACTTCTTTTGTTCTACAAACATGCGGCACAATACAACATTGACGTCCCAGTACAACCACAATAATAAACATATTATTAAATCATATGATTCAGGTCTTGCATTTGATTGTATTGGTTTTCCAAATGTTATGTAACATTATAGTGCTTCTCAATTATTTTTTGTCGTGCCCCCCCTAATTTTTTGTGCCCTTAAACTGTAGCGACTGGTTTCTCTACACATAAAAAACATACATACAAAGTGCAATAGTGGACAAGGTTGCCACAACCAGTAATAAAACGTAAAGCACAGTGATTTACAGTTTCCAGTTTTTTCAAATAAGTGTCGGGTGCATTCATAAACAGCAAGTCTCCATAATCTAGCAAAGGCATAAAAGTAGTCAGAATCAAGCGTTTCCTAACTTGTAGGGAACAACAGGACTTGTTTCTAAAGAAAAAAAAACATATTTAATTTTAAGTTTTAGACACAAGTTTTTCTATATGTGATTTAAAAGACAAGTTCTCATTAATAATAAATAAGTGCTTGTATATGTAAAAATGTACTATGTAATAGTACTTGTATATACTATAATACCGGTACTATGTACTTTGTACTTGTCGTGACTATTTTAAGTTCAACCTCATGAGCAGTTGTATTTTTGGAATGTTCAATGGCACTCATTTGCCATTTGAAAATAACATCTAGCATTTAGCACTAGTCTCAGCTGAGTCAGCTGGGACTGAACAACATCAAAAGCAGACTGCAGGAGCTCAAAGGTTTGCGCTACAGCAGGGAACGAAGTATAGTTGAATATATCTGCATAAAAATGGAACACAGCATCCGACACATCATAGAAAGTATTTACATAGATAGAAAACAACAATGAATCTAATATGGAACCCTGAGGTACACCCTTTAGTTCAAGGAGGAACCAGCAACCTGGACGCATCGGGTTCTATGTGACAGGTGATTAGAAAACCATTTTACGGCATGCTGAGGTAGGCCAATCCTGTGAAGTCTATCTGCCAAAATAATATGGTCGACTGTATCAAATGCTTTTGAAAGGTCAATATTTTTTGCAATCCAATACCTCAATAATGTAATTCACAACTTTAACAGCCGCGGTTATGGTGCTATGTTTTTTTCTAAAATCTGATTGATGTTGAGAAAGCAGACCATAGGTGTCGAAGAATTCTTTAAGTTGTTCACTAAAAAACTTTTCATGAACTTTAGCTAGGACGCATAACCTGGAGATGGGTCTATAGTTATTAACAGCTGTGGAATTTCTCTCCTCCTTTCAACAATGGTAAAACATAAACTGACTTCCATATGATAGGAATTTCATTACTGGACAAGGAAATATTAAAAATATGCGTGAGAGGTTCTGCAATAAAATCAACGGTTGACTTTAAAAAGAAGGGTTCAAGTTAATCAGGACCTGCAGATTTACCAGGATCCACTTGTTTTAAGGCTCTCTTGACCTCAAACAGATCAAGAGGAGTAAAACTAAATGTATTGGCTATGGAAGTGTGAAGTACTGGTCTATTGATTATAAAACTCTGGCCAATTTCTGTGTAAATACAAAGACTACACTATAATATACAAACCCTGTTTCCATATGAGTTGGGAAATTGTGTTAGATGTAAATATAAACGGAATACAATGATTTGCAAATCATTTTCAACCCATATTCAATTGAATGCACTACAAAGACAAGATATTTGATGTTCAAACTCATGAACTTTATTTTTTTTTGGAAAATAATCATTAACTTAGAATTTCATGGCTGAAACACGTGCCAAAGTAGTTGGGAAAGGGCATGTTCACCACTGTGTTACATCACCTTTTCTTTTAACAACACTCAGTAAACGTTTGGGAACTGAGGAGACACATTTTTTCAAGCTTCTCAGGTGGAATTCTTTCCCATTCTTGATTGATGTACAGCTTAAGTTGTTCAACAGTCCGGGGTCTCCATTGTGGTATTTTAGGCTTCATAATGCGCCACACATTTTCAATGGGAGACAGGTCTGGACTACAGGCAGGCCAGTCTAGTACCCGCACTCTTTTGCTATGAAGCCACGTTGATGTAACACGTGGCTTGGCATTGTCTTGCTGAAATAAGCAGGGGCGTCCATGGTAACGTTGCTTGGATGGCAACATATGTTGCTCCAAAACCTGTATGTACCTTTCAGCATTAATGGCGCCTTCACAGATGTGTAAGTTACCCATGTCTTGGGCACTAATATACCCCCATACCATCACAGATGCTGGCTTTTCAACTTTGCGCCTATAACAATCCGGATGGTTCTTTTCCTCTTTGGTCCGGAGAACACGACGGCCACATTTTCCAAAAACAATTTGAAATGTGTTCCAAATAAGTGTTTGATGAGCATTCCTCAACTTTATCAGTATTTATTGCCACCTTTCCCAACTTCTTTGTCACGTGTTGCTGGCATCAAATTCTAAAGTTAATGATTATTTGCAAAAAAAAAAAAAAAAGTTTATCAGTTTGAACATCAAATATATTGTCTTTGTAGCATATTCAACTAAATATGGGTTGAAAATGATTTGCAAATTATTGTATTCCGTTTATATTTACATCTAACACAATTTCCCAACTCATATGGAAACGGGGTTTGTATATTTAATAACTTAAGTACAGGATTAAAGTCTGTATACAACATATCCTTTGCAAAAATCAGTGATTCTCAATTATTTTCTGTCAAGCCCCCTCTAGGAGACAAAAAAGGTTCACACACCTAGGAATGTATATCGTTAGGATTTTATCGATACCAATATTGATATTCCTTATCGATATCGGTATTCATCTGTACTCTTATCGGTTCTAAATGTACTTTGTGTAACTAAAGATGTGAAAAACTGCAAATTCTATGAGCATTTTATTAGAACAAGAGGTTGTGCACCAGCAACATTGTGTTTCATGTACACCTGCTTTTAGGTGTTAAACAAGTCAAGAGTGTTTGCAATGCAGTTGTTCTGTCATCATCTTGATCGTTTTTTGTTTTTTTTTGTCATAAAAAATACAATCATGTGTGCTTACGGACTGTATCCCTGCAGACTGTATTGCTCTATATTGATATATAATATAGGAACCAGAAATATTAATAACAGAAAGAAACAACCCTTTCTGTATTTCAACTATTTTCCTTGAACAAAATACCCATCGAAAGCAGCTTCTTGTGCAGACTCCTCATGTAGATGTTGTTATTCCACAAGTAAGAGGTCATTTTAAATCAGATTGCATTCATTGTATCTTCTACATTTACATTTTTGTTTTAATCACTGTTTAAACAGGAATATTCATTTTGTAGACAATTACAGCATGAGGTAGTTCACATTGTATATTAACGGACAGTTAACTACTACGTTTTTTTACGTGGTAGCATAATTCAATAGACCCCACTATCGAGTTACGCAACTTGTTGCTTTTTTTCGAGGAAGCAAAAAAAAAATACCGGTTCACTGTATACATCCCTACACACACACACACTGAACTGAAATCTTTAAGAGAACCTGACAATATTTACAGTATTTATATCCTCATATTTATATCCAAGCGTTATGTATGTATAAATCCTGGTAGAGATTAATAGATTAATTCAAGCAGTGCTGCCACCTAGCTGGAAGCTGGTGTATCGTCCAAGAATTAAAAAAGATGCTAATAGTGGAAGTCCCTTGCCTCTGCGGCCCCCCCTGACACCTCATCTCGCACCCCCAGAGGCCCGCCCCACTATTTTAAGAAGCATTGCGTTATGGGGAATGCAATGCAATTCTCCATATCCTCCAACAGAGGCCAGTGCAAGGTTTTACTCTTGATGAAGCCTCCCTCCTAAACACAGGATGTTTATTTTCCACTGCAGAACACAGACACCTTTCTTTTGACACTTGAACACATGACACCCTGTTTGTGTTGGTTGAGCATTGCCAAGATGCCTTCTAGAAAGTGTTGAGCAAGGTGGAGTCTTGGTAGAAGTAGCAGTCATTGCCAGTTAAAGAAAAGTGGAAAAAAAGGCATTTAGGAGTACCAGCTATTCTATACTGGCAACTGCCTTTTATGCAGTAAATGTGGAAAAAGAGTAGCTGGTGAAGTCACACGCACAACATGCATCATTTCCTGAACACTTACTCCTTGTCTGCAGTGTGTTATCACTTAAAGAACAGGTTTATTTAAAACAAAGAAGCACAGTTCAAAGTAAACCAAGTTTATTACCAAAGTAGAAATAGCCGCCCTCGTCTCTAGGCTGGAAGAAACGTCCTCTGGCCTGTGCGTGAACATCGGCTCCTTTCTCCACCAGTAGTTCCACATATTGCTTACAACGCCGCTCGATGGCGATGTGGAGCGCCGTTTGGCCTGACAAACAAGCACCACAATTTTAGTGCGAATCATTGTTTAAAATATTCACAAAGGATCACACACAAACACTCTAAACAAGCCAAATAAGTTTGTCTCACAAGGAGGAAATCCAAGAAAGTAGAGGACTTATAAGGACAGATGTCTTATAAAGCTGAGTGACATCTGCAAAGTGTTGCTATGGAAACCATGACACTTAACTGTTTGGGATGTTGTCACCTTACCAGGCAAGAATGACAAGTTTCATTATCTTCAAAGTGCACTTTACTTTCTGTGCAGAGGATGAAATTGAGCAAACCAGTAAACTAATAAATAACAGCTGATTTATTCACACTTTAAAAAATGTCCATCATCAATATTCATCTGATTAAAATGTTTTGACACAATTAACTTGTCTGGATGGCAGAATGAGTCAAAATCTCTGAAAAGTCTCTGGCAACGTATTTCGGGCAGTTTCACCAAGTAGTTTTACCGTCACAAATGACGATGGTTGAGAAAGGTCACAACATTTGCAAACGCCACAACACAACAACTTTAAACCACAACACAAAAACTTTCAACCACAACACGATTCAAAAGCCACAGCAAATACAAACGCCACAAAACAGCAACATAAAGCCACAACACAACAACTTTAAACGGGAACTGCACTTTTTTGTGACTTTTCATTCACAATCCTAACGTGAGACAAGAACATGTGTCTTTTTGTTTTTTGCGTATTCTAAATTGTAAAATATGGTTCTTACTAAGACAGCTAACAATGTCGTTGATGGGAGTCATCCATTCCGCCGACAAATCCCTCTAAAATACATCCAAAAACCACCAACAATATTTCATTTATATGTCATGACCTACATAGTAACCAACTATGAGTGTCATTGTTATTATTAGAGCTAAGGCCGAGGAACTACTTTTAGTAACACAGCACATTGATCACCGAGAGGTAACAAGCTTATGCAGCTATTGACGTACTGAGCAACTGTAACGCCTCTGAGTTGGTAAAAGTTTGTGTTAGGTTACAAATCATGCCTCTCACCTGTATAGAAGAATGTTGTGCCCGTGAACTGAGAAGTTGGTCAACTATGAAATTAAATTTAGACCTGAAGACATTGTGAGGAAAACGCGAAATTACCCTTTTTGCTCCCATTTTTTGTACCTGAATGAATGTTATGATTCATTCATCATCCAAACAGGGAACACAACTCTTGTGCTGAAAGATATAAACATCCCATCAGTAATGTTTCAATATTACTAATATTAATATCAATAATTTCATATTTAGAACGCACAGAAAAGGGAAAGATGTGCGTTCTAGTCTCACATAAGGATTGTGAATGATGGCCAAAATTCCCCCCAAAGGTGCAGTTGTCCTTTAAAGTTGTTGTGCTGTGGCGTTTGCATTATGCACACTCTGCAGGAATTAATTGTCTTCCATCTTGAAATAGCACATTAATAACACAAAAAGTGTAAAACGTTTTTGTTAACGTAAACACGATGCTAAAGTTGTTTAATAAACACATAAAGTGCATTTACTGTATATGCCATTCTTTCTCTTTGCTCATGCAAAATGAGACATGATTAATGTAGATTCAAAATGAATTATATTTTCATTACTGCGATAGATAGATAGATAGATAGTACTTTATTGATTCCTTCAGGAGAGTTCCCTCAGGAAAATAATGATTAATCGAAATGAGTCCCCATCAAACCTAACATTTTACATTCCATTTTTTCACAATATGGCCTCGCCCACCTCTGTAAACACGGCCAGCTTTGACAACCGGGTGGAAGGTGAAAGGACTGCTCAACAATACCTCTGTAGTAGACGTCCCTGAAAGGTGTGTTGATGAACTCTCTGAGGTTTCCAGTCTTCTCTGCTATGTCCACCAGCAGTGGGATGGTGTCATTCCGACCACTGTAGAGGTTCAACAGGGCTTTAGGGAGACATGTCTTACCAGTGGATGGCTCTGATGGGAAAAGGAAATAAAAAACAAGTATAAGGTTTCAGGTACACCTAATTAATATAGATATAGTTGGTGTACTATATCTATTTTACATTTGAATTTACAGCATGCTCAAGTGCAACATTGTATTGCATACACACTGTGTTTTTTTTATCGTAGGTTATTTCTCGCCCTCCAAAATTATACTCTACCTGTACTTTGCTTCTGTGTATCAAGCATTTACTTTTATTTTATTTCAGATCATCGGACGGCGTGGCTAAGTTGGTTTCTCCATAAAATAGATAAACAGCTATGATACATTTCGATATTATTTAAAAGAAAATTGGTTATGTTTGATCAAATTCTACCCAAACCTTTACTTAAGTGGCTGGACAGGACAGATTATAGAAAAAACTAAATATATATATATATATATATATATATATATATATATATATATATATATATATATATATATATATATATATATATATATATATATATATATATATATATATGTGTGTGTGTGTGTATATATATATATATGTATATACATATGTATATGTATATATATATATATATATAAACACAAAAAATAAATAAGTACAGAAAATTTTATATATATATATATATATATATATATATATATATACATATAAATATATTCATATATATATTATGTTTCTTTTTTTAGATTGATTTTTTTTAATCGATTAAAAATCGTTACACATAAGAATCGTGATTCATTCGAAAATCTTTTTTTTTTAACACCACTAATATATACATATATACACATGTATATATATATACATATATTTACACATATATATCCATCCATCCATTTTCTACCGCTTATTCCCTTTGGGGTCGCGGGACACACACACATATATACAGGTAAAAGCCAGTAAATTAGAATATTTTGAAAAACTTGATTTATTTCAGTAATTGCATTCAAAAGGTGTAACTTGTACATTATATTTATTCATTGCACACAGACTGATGCATTCAAATGTTTATTTCATTTAATTTTGATGATTTGAAGTGGCAACAAATGAAAATCCAAAATTCCGTGTGTCACAAAATTAGAATATTACTTAAGGCTAATACAAAAAAGGGATTTTTAGAAATGTTGGCCAACTGAAAAGTATGAAAATGAAAAATATGAGCATGTACAATACTCAATACTTGGTTGGAGCTCCTTTTGCCTCAATTACTGCGTTAATGCGGCGTGGCATGGAGTCGATGAGTTTCTGGCACTGCTCAGGTGTTATGAGAGCCCAGGTTGCTCTGATAGTGGCCTTCAACTCTTCTGCGTTTTTGGGTCTGGCATTCTGCATCTTCCTTTTCACAATACCCCACAGATTTTCTATGGGGCTAAGGTCAGGGGAGTTGGCGGGCCAATTTAGAACAGAAATACCATGGTCCGTAAACCAGGCACGGGTAGATTTTGCGCTGTGTGCAGGCGCCAAGTCCTGTTGGAACTTGAAATCTCCATCGCCATAGAGCAGGTCAGCAGCAGGAAGCATGAAGTGCTCTAAAACTTGCTGGTAGACGGCTGCGTTGACCCTGGATCTCAGGAAACAGAGTGGACCGACACCAGCAGATGACATGGCACCCCAAACCATCACCCAACCATGCAAATTTTGCATTTCCTTTGGAAATCGAGGTCCCAGAGTCTGGAGGAAGACAGGAGAGGCACAGGATCCACGTTGCCTGAAGTCTAGTGTAAAGTTTCCACCATCACTGATGGTTTGGGGTGCCATGTCATCTGCTGGTGTCGGTCCACTCTGTTTCCTGAGATCCAGGGTCAACGCAGCCGTCTACCAGCAAGTTTTAGAGCACTTCATGCATCCTGCTGCTGATCTGCTCTATGGAGATGGAGATTTCAAGTTCCAACAGGACTTGGTGCCTGCACACAGCGCAAAATCTACCCGTGCCTGGTTTACGGACCATGGTATTTCTGTTCTAAATTGGCCCGCCAACTCCCCTGACCTTAGCCCCATAGAAAATCTGTGGGGTATTGTGAAAAGGAAGATGCAGAATGCCAGACCCAAAAACGCAGAAGAGTTGAAGGCCACTATCAGAGCAACCTGGGCTCTCATAACACCTGAGCAGTGCCAGAAACTCATCGACTCCATGCCACGCCGCATTAACGCAGTAATTGAGGCAAAAGGAGCTCCAACCAAGTATTGAGTATTGTACATGCTCATATTTTTCATTTTCATGCTTTTCAGTTGGCCAACATTTCTAAAAATCCCTTTTTTGTATTAGCCTTAAGTAATATTCTAATTTTGTGACACACGGAATTTTGGATTTTCATTTGTTGCCACTTCAAATCATCAAAATTAAATGAAATAAACATTTGAATGCATCAGTCTGTGTGCAATGAATAAATATAATGTACAAGTTACACCTTTTGAATGCAATTACTGAAATAAATCAAGTTTTTCAAAATATTCTAATTTACTGGCTTTTACCTATATATATATATGTATATATATATGTATATATATATGTATATATATATGTATATATGTATATATATATATATATATATATATATATATATATATATATATATATATATATATATATATATATATATATATATATATACACACACACATATATATCCAACGAACATAACAAGAAGGTAATGAATCAACAATCTCTTTATTATCAAAACAACACACAACACAACAAAAACAGCAAGCTCAACCGTCAACGCGCACAGACACATAAAAGTCCTTTTGGTGCTCTTAAAGATGTTGAAAACCATGTTGCTACTATACTTTTAAAATGTAAAAAAGTGGCGACCGAATAATGGGCCTCGGAAACAGGATGTGGCGTAGGGGCTCCGCCTGTCCAAAATGGCTGTGCCCAGAGTGTACTGTACTGCACAGAAAGTAACATCCTCCAAATGGCTACGCAAAATGAATGAATGAATGAAACGTTTGTCCACCTAGACATTGTTCGCACAAAAGCATATTTGGCTCGATCTAAAAGTTAGTAAATCGAAAAGTTTGCAAATAGAGGGGTTTGACAATCAAGGTTCCACTGTATTTTTATCTAGAAATTCTATTACATCGACAGTTTCAACAAAATTGTTGTCCATACAAAGTTAATAGTCACCGTTGGCTGTTGGTGTGACCCCGGGATGCAGAGAAAAGTATAGCAACGTACAGGTAAAAGTAATTTTATTAGTAACATCCATCCATCCATCCATTTTCTACCGCTTATTCCCTTTGGGGTCGCGGGGGGCGCTGGAGCCTATCTCAGCTACAATCGGGCGGAAGGCGGTGTACACCCTGGACAAGTCGCCACCTCATCATTAGTAACAGAGCAAGCAAAATAAAGCACGTAGCTGAAAAAACAACCACTAACAACATGTATGTGCACCATAATAATAATAATAATGGATTAGATTTTATATCGCGCTTTTCTATTATTAGATACTCAGAGCGCTCACAGAGAAGTGGGAACCCATCATTAATTCACACCTGGTGATGGTAAGCTACATTTGTAGCCACAGCTGCCCTGGGGTAGACTGACGTAAGCGAGGCTGCCAGTTTGCGCCTACGGCCCCTTCGACCACCACCTATCATTCATTCATCATTCATTCACCAGTGTGAGCGGCACCGGAGGCAAGGGTGAAGTGTCCTGCCCAAAGACACAACGGCAGTGATTTGGATGTCAAGAGGCGGGGAGCAAACCTGCAACCCTCAGGTTTCTGGCACGGCCGCTCTACCCACTACGCCATACCACACCATGTACAAACAACAAACCAGCGTCATTCGATAAACCCTCCTGATTGGCAATCAGGGACAGGTGAGGGAGAACAGGGGCTAAGTAACCGCTTAACATGCCAACAAATAAAATGGAACTAAAGAAAATAAGAGCGCAAACAGGAAATAATAAAAAACATAGGAGACTAATGAACAAAGTCCAAAACTTTCATGAGGTATCATGACATTAATAATGCTAAATTGCTGCTCAACATCAGAAAGTATTAAATTAGCAATGTTTGTATTATTTAGTTAGAGTTTACATTGTGACGACCGGGGCGCATGGTGATGCGGGGTTTCGTTCTCCCAGGATGCAACGGACTTCGGACACAGCGTGAAGGTAAAATAAATGATTTATTTACGAAATAACTCAGAATAAACAAAGAAAAGGGTGCTCATAGCACAAAAGGTAAAACTAAGAAAGACTAGCGTGGGAGCTAGCGAGTAACTGAACCTAGCGCGGAAGCTAACAGGTACAGATCCAGAACAAAAGTCGTCAACTGTTGCATGAAAACAAACTACGAAGCCAGAACGAATGACAGGGAGGACAGACTTAAATAATAATGTCAGTGATGACAAACAGGTGCGTGTAGGGAACAAACGCGGCAGGTGAAAATAATAAGCAGCCATGGCAACAAACTCAGGTGTACAAAACAGGTACTCAAGGAGTCCAAAACTAACCAAAAACACAAGTATCTTGAAAACGTAAATAAAAAATATGATCCGGGCAGCGGATCATAACAGTACCCCCCCCTTAAGGGACAGATTCCAGATGTCCCCTTGAAAAACTAAAACCCCCCCAACTATAACAAAGTTCAAGAGTCCAGGGAGGGTGGAGGGAGGATTTGGCGGAGGGTCGCCAGGTCACATGTCCCCGAATCCACCGGGGACGAGTCAGGTGGCGGCGGCGAATGGAACGCCGCTGCCGGAGGCGAGGTGGGCGACCACGGAAAGGCCACATTCGTGGCTGCCGAGAAGGTGGGCGTGAGTGGCGCCAAAAGTTCAGCAGCCGGAGAGTTCTGCGACTACGTCTCGGGTGTCGCTGCTGTTTGCGTCCATACACATACCTCCGAGAGCGCCACTTGCGCAGCCAAACCACTTGAGGTCGCTGATACGACGATGAGGGCGAGAGAGCAGATGTCGCCGTGGAAGCAGGAGGATGCGTCGTCGTCGCCGTGGAAACAGGAAGCGTCGTCGCCGCCGTGGAAACAGGAAGCGTCGTCGCCGCCGTGGAAACAGGAAGCGTCGTCGCCGCCGTGGAAACAGGAAGCGTCGTCGCCGTGGAAACAGGAAGCGTCGTCGCCGTGGAAACAGGAAGCGTCGTCGCCGTGGAAACAGAAGGCGTCGTCGCCGTGGAAACAGAAGGCGTCGTCGCCGTGGAAACAGAAGGCGTCGTCGCCGTGGAAACAGAAGGCGTCGTCTCTGTCGGCGTGGGCGGAGCCAGAGGCGGAGCAGGCGGCTCGTCTGTCGGCGTGGGCGGAGCCAGAGGCAGAGCAGGCGGCTCGTCTGTCGGCGTGGGCGGAGCAGGCAACGGAGTATCTGCGAGTGGTGGATGTCTCAGCTGGGCTGCTGGGTTGGCCGTAGGGGGAATCATCACCTGCAGCGCGGTGAGAATACTTCCCAGCTGTCTCTCCAAAGCGTCAAGGCGGGCGTCTTGGCGTTCCGCCATGGCGTTGACGCAAGCCCCAAGAACGCCAAACTGTTCCTCCTGTTGTCCAAGTTGTTTGGCCTGTTGGTGCAATGCCCTTTTTACTTGGTCGGTCACTGCGGGGTCTCGTGTGCATTGCAGCGATGGAGCAGGAGGTGGAGAGGATGGTGTTTGCAGGACCACCAGGGTTGATGGTGGCGTCAGAGGGGCAGGCGTCCGGGCTGTCATTGTCGTTGCCGTGGAAACAGGTGCTGGTGCGGAAACCAGACTTGGAGTCGGTGCTGGTGTGGAAACCAGACTTGGATTTGGTGCTGGTGCGAGAACCAGCCTTGGAGCAGGTGCTGGGTGTGACTTTGGCGGAGGTGGCCTGGCCGGGGGTTGCGGCTTAGCATGCCGAAGGTCTGGTGGCGGAGGCCGGCATGGAGGTTTGGGCTTGGCTGGGCGCAGCTGTGCCCGCCCACTAGCAAAGCACCCAGTACTAGCCCCCCCCTCAAGAAGCGGATCCCAGACGCGTCTTGAGCAGTCTGGAACAGTCTTTAGGGGTGGGAGGGAGGAGGTGAGGAGGTGGGTAGGCTCCTCCCCTTTTGATTGTCCAAATTGTCTATTCTGCTCTTCAATAGTGGACTGTAGGGACGACCAAGAGGGAGAAAACAGAGGAGTGGGCGGAGCTTGAGCCATAGGGGGTGGGGCTTGAAAACCAGAATGTGACTGGTACTGACTAGACTTATAATTAACAAAAATGTCCTGATAGTATTTAATTGTTGAATTAAAGTCATTTGGAGGCGGCTGACAGAAAGAGTTGACTGAATTTAAAAAAATGTCTTCGTCTATGACGTCATCACCAGTGGACGGGATGACGTCATCCGCGCGGGTCTCCAGCTGACTGACAGCCCAATCAGTGAACTGTTTGGCAAAGTGAGTGATGGGATTACCAAACATCGCGGGGGGGAATCCTGGGCTGCTTGGCTGTGTTCCGGAGGGAAGAATTGCGGGGGTGGCGCGTCTCTGTCGCGAGCTGAAGCCGTTTTGTGCGACTTCCACCTTCGCTGACGCGTGCGAGCGGGCTGAGAGCGGACCTCCCCGGGCCAGATGGAGTCGATCGGGACCAGAACACCTCCAGGTCCCCATATCATCTCCTCATCTGGAGAACAGCGGAGCGTCTCTGCTTCCATCGCTCGGAGGACCATCCACGCACCTTCATCTACCTCCGTCAAGCACGTTGCGAGAGAACTCTTTCTTGCTTGCTTCGTACTGTGACGACGTATTGTGACGCGGGGTTTCGTTCTCCCAGGATGCAACGGACTTCGGACACAGCGTGAAGGTAAAATAAATGATTTATTTACGAAATAACTCAGAATAAACAAAGAAAAGGGTGCTCATAGCACAAAAGGTAAAACTAAGAAAGACTAGCGTGGGAGCTAGCGAGTAACCGAACCTAGCGTGGAAGCTAACAGGTACAGATCCAGAACAAAAGTCGTCAACTGTTGCATGAAAACAAACTACGAAGCCAGAACGAATGACAGGGAGGACAGACTTAAATAATAATGTCAGTGATGACAAACAGGTGCGTGTAGGGAACAAACGCGGCAGGTGAAAATAATAAGCAGCCATGGCAACAAACTCAGGTGTACAAAACAGGTACTCAAGGAGTCCAAAACTAACCAAAAACACAAGTATCTTGAAAACGTAAATAAAAAATATGATCCGGGCAGCGGATCATAACATACATTGTTGTAGAACTGCAACACAGATGTGTTGCAGTTTCTAATACTGTGTTTTGTTGACCTATAGCTACAAACAAGAAACACTTCTAGAACCAACCCTTAACTTTCTTGTACTCCAACATATCACATGGCTTATATGTATCTCTCAAAAATGCTCTTACATTACATCCATCTATTACAGCCACTACAGGAGCCAAACTATCACAATCCAGGCCTATTTTTATAGTATCTTAAATATTCTTGGAGACTGTTTGTTTAGCAGGCTCAAAAAGGCGACAGTTTGCTGTGATTTTTCTCTGCTCCTTGTTATAATCCTAGAAAAAGACGCCCTGGCACACACAGGAAGCTTTTCTTGGGTAGGACAAAGTCTATGACATCATCACTTTTTCCCGTTCACTCCTATCTGGGTTGAACACAGCAAATAGTGCAGAAGAAAAGCGGAAAACAGAGGATCAAAGGTCAACAAGGGGGAGATAACAATTGGTTGTGCTTTGGTGCTAAAGACCCAGTCACATCCACATCCTGTACTGCCACACATCCCGCCTTACCTCGGAACTCCTCATCCGTCAGTCTCTTGTCGTTATTTTGCAAGTACTCCAACAGACCTTCCATGGCTTCGGGGTCCCCACGTGACACACAGTCGAAGAGAAGAGGGCGATTGAATACTTTCATAACCTTTGGGGCGTCCTCACTTGGACCGTCCTCACCAGATGTCTCTGTTTTACTACAAAGACACAGAAGCCACAAGCATTGCGATCAAACACATTGCAAAGTGTGAAAAGTGATTTAACGATGAGTTACAACAACAGAGATGATGAGCCAACAAGTCCAATCTCAGGTCTAACATCAGTGACCTGTGACCTGACAAATCTTCATCTAAATATTACCACAGTCGCACACCAACATCTTGTAGAACCAGAAGCTGTTATTGCTAAATTGATTCTATCTTTACCTCCTGTAGGTGTAGCAGCTAAGTGCAGGGAAACCGCTCCCTAAATGCATGTAATATACAATGTCAATTACTGAATGACAGAGCACTTCAAATTAAATTTTACAGCAAACTTATTCTCAGCCACTTCCTGCTCCGTCACTGATAAGAATATAATGACATAAGTCCCCATTATTTTTCACTAGCCCACACTGTTAGTGCTCGTCTCACAAAGGTCTGGTGCGAGGCTAAGATTCTGATCAAAGTAGAGTTGGGGAGGTTTATACATATATTTCTCAATGACTTTTTGGTCTTTTCAGTAATTTTTTGCTGTATTTTGGCCATCATTTTTGTTGTTTTACTCCATTATACATGCTTTGTCCTAAGAGGGTTTTTTCATGTTATATTTTAACATTTCAATGTCCAATTCTTTCACGAGTGTACGATACACTGGTAGTTAGTCCACAATACTCTAAAACCAAACCGGATATATAAATCCTTAATTTTTCAAAGGGCATGACATTTTTTTGGATTCATATATGAATATATATTTATATATATATATACAGTACAGGCCAAAAGTTTGGACACACCTTCTCATTCAATGTGTTTTATTTATTTTCAAGACTATTTACATTGTAGATTGTCATTGAAGGCATCACAACTATAAATGAACACATGTGGAGTCATGTACTTAACAAAAAAAAAGGTGAAACAACTGAAAACATGTTTATATTCTCGTTTCTTCAAAATAGCCACCCTTTGCTCTGATTACTGCTTTGCACACTCTTGGCATTCTCTCGATGAGCTTCAACAGGTAGTCACCTGAAATGGTTTTCACTTGAGTGACAATCTACAATGTAAATAGTCATGAAAATAAAGAAAATGCATTTAAATGAGAAGGTGTTTTCAAACTTTTGGCCTGTATGTTTATTTAGTTTTTGTTATTAATATTATTTTTTAATATTATGTATATATTTAATTTTTAGGGGCAGGGGTTGGTTTTTTGGGGGGTTTTTTAGACGGGGAAAAAGTGCATGTTTATTAGAGGGAGGTTCCACTATATAAAACTGGAAAAAAATCTAAACATTGTCATTTTTGTTTATCTATGCATTGTGTTATACGGCACTGTTAATGCGCAGTAAGGCAAATTATAAACAACAATTATGTTATCCCTCAATCAAATTCAGCCCGACACAAAAATACCAAACATGTAATGTTTTTTTAAGCCTTTGAATGCCTTTTGATAAAATGATGTCCTAGTTTTCAAATAGTACACATTTGCATAACATTAGTTATTGTACTAATTTAAACATGCAAAACTATCTTATCAAAAGCCCTTCAAAGGGGTCAACATTTTAAAAAATGTTTAATGTTTTTGTATAGGACTGACATTTATTGAAAATGTTAATTTAATTAATAAAGAAAAATTCTAAATGTTTTTACGCCTTTTAAAACTTTGAAAATAATTAAATTGTAATGTTCCCACAGGGTTATTTAAGTAATTGTTTTTTTTTACTGGAAAAGATCATTTGAACATTTTCCCCAATAATTTGTTTTAGTACAAAAAAGGCATCAAATTAAATCCAAGCTTGATTTAAAAAAAAAAAAAAAAAAGTTTAAAAATCACATAAATAAAAAAGTGTGTTTTTTAGCAGAAAAAAATTCTGCTTCGGGCCCCAGGTTAAGTGTCCTAATACTTTTTCTGAGTGGCCTTGTGGTTAGAGTGTCCGCCCTGAGATCGGTAGGTCGTGAGTTCAAACCCTGGCTGAGTCATACCAAAGACTATAAAAATGGGACTCATTATCCCTGCTTGGCACTCAGCATCAAGGGTTGGAATTGGGGGTTAAATCACCAAAATTATTCCCGAGCGCGGCCACCGCTGCTGCTCACTGCTCCCCTCACCTCCCAGGGGGTGGAACAAGGGGATGGGTCAAAAGCAGAGGGTAATTTCACCACACCTAGTGTGTGTGTGACTATCAGTGGTACTTTTTAACTAACTTTTTCTGACATAGAAGTCTGTGAGCAGGGAGTGTGCTGGGAGGAGGTCAGCCTAAATATTACCTCAACGTCCGCAGCAGCAACCAACAACATGTTCTCTGTTCGATCAGTGAAAGAAGCCCACAGTGTGTGAGACGAATGTGGCACACCTCTGTCTACATACTGTATGCGCGCCACTGCTATGTAGAAGTTTGTTATGACAATATTTTTACAACCCTTGTCCCAAAGAAAATAAATTCACTAATAACTCAACTTATTAAAGAAAGGATCATCTCCAGATGGAATCCGTGTGTAAATGAGTGTCGTTTCTTACCCTCGGGGCAGCTTCTTCCTGCGTCGCTTCTGGTTACTTGTGTTCCTGTAGGTGCCATAGTCAAAGAGGGAGTCCATGGGTGCTTTCTTTGCACCTGGAACCACATTTGATTCATACATGGTGGATTCCAGCAGATCCATTGGGTTGGAAATGCCCTTCTTGAAAGCACCTTGGAACTTCATCCGCAGGTTTTGTCTGCCGTCTACAGGCTGGCCAGGCTGAATCGCCAACACCTGCACGGGGGAGCCCTCAGCACTCTCGAATAGGTCGGAGAATTCGGACAAGGGAAAGGTCGCTTCGTTCTCGGGCTGGGCGGCAACGCCATCGCCGGGGTCGACAGAGAGGGCTTGCCTGGCTGGTGCGGAGCTGACAGTGTCGGCCTTGGACAGGGCGAGGTGGCACCTTCTCAGGAGGGTCGCAGCAGAGCGGCCCTGGAATAAACACAATCAAATGAGCGACGTCTGTGTCGCCAAAGTATCCACAACCTGTAGAAAGATGCGTATATGCCATGAAGTTGCACATTTCCACACTCGTTTCGCTCTTGATACACCTCAACTTTGCCATTAAAAAGGGGGTAGGGCAGCTTTTTGTGTGTACGCAAGCTTAACACATGAGGTTTGCTACCATTATCTTATAGCTAGCTTTATTTTTTTAAATATGGGAAAGAAGAAAGTGAATGATTTTCATTGAATTACAGAAAGAAACCACCAAAAACATGATGTTTTCACCAACTTGGCGAAGCAATTCAAGCGTATCACATGCTAGTCTGCACCATTACTTATGCAGAATGAGTCTAATGCCAGCCAAAAATATTAAAACAATATCTAAACGGTGGATATTTATCCATGAACATATAGAAAATCTGCTGATGGTGCGTTTGACGGGGAAGCAGCTGGAAGAAGAAACCGTAGAAGTCCACTCTCTAAATACATACCGTAATTCATTATTATTACATTATTTCATAAAACTACTGTAGTTGTTAGTAGTACATTATATTGTATTATTTTCCATACAATATTTCTTATCTAAAAAAACAATGTTCTTTTTAAAAGAAATGTTTGAGTTTGAGTTTATTTCGAACATGCAAGCATACAACATGATACATCACAATTTCCAGTTTCTCTTTTCAACATGTTCGAAAAGGAGTAGGAAGAAGCAGAGCTTATTTAATCCTACCCCTTTTCTTTTACATAACAGTTGCTAAAACTTTTGTTCGCTTCCTGTTCTCAATGTATTCATAATATACTCCATAAGTAATCACAATAAAAAATAAATAAATAATACTCGATGAAGTAAATTACATTTCATATAGTGAGATGCGTAAGATTATTTTGAAAATGAATGGATGGCAGAAATAAAGTCAGAATGTTTATCATGGTTCTTTTTCTTTGTACTTTGTAAACACATTAAGTTTGAAGAGTTTCTTGAAGTGAATCATACTAGTACATTGTTTGATTTCTTTGCTTAATCCATTCCATAATTTAATCCCACATACTGATATACTGAAGGTCTTAAGTGTTGTACATGCATACAAATGTTTTAAATTACATTTTTCTCTAAGATTATATTTCTCCTCTTTTTTTGAGAAGAATTGTTGTATATTCTTGGGTAGCAGGTTATAGTTTGCTTTGTGTATAATGTTAGCTGTTTGCAAATTCACTATGTCGTGAAATTTCAGTATTTTTGATTCAATAAATAAGGGGTTTGTATGTTCTCTATATCCAACATTATGTATTATTCTAACTGATCTTTTTCGTAACACTGTTAAATTTTAAATGTTAAAATGGCGCTGTTTTGGGGGGCCATTTTGATGTCAATTAATTTCAATGGGAGCTGATTTAAGAAGTATTTTAAGTTAAGAGCTCAAATTAAGCTTGTAGATTGAGTTACTACTGTTTTTTTAATATTTGTATAACTGTTAAGAAATGATACTACAAACATATTCATATAAAAACTGATTATTTTTATGTCTAGCATTTCCTTTGGGAAAGTGTTGTTTCAAAATATTCAATCCATAAACTGTTGGATTGTTGAAAGTTTTATTGCAGTACAATACACCAACTCTTTCTCAATTGACTTTGACATAATTGACCTCTCAACTTTGTGTTTGTTTTAATGGGGGTTTTTTCAATACATGTCAGATTTCGTACAATTTTGAAAAGAAAACATGGGGAAAAAAGGCATAAGAGAATTAAATGTTGAATGCCTCGATGACAATGTGGGTAGCACAGTGACTGTAGTTCGCGTAACTCGTGGTATGAGGGGCCAAATAATCACTTAATTAAATATTCAAACACGTGTTACTGTTCAAACTGTGTGTAATGGTACAATGGCCAAAAATATTTAATATACTTGTTAAATAAAACATCTGCTTTGTTTTAATAAACATTTAGGCCTACTACAGTACTGCATTTTATTGCTTGTCATTATGGTGGTACTTGGAGAGCCAAGTGTTTTCTGAGGTGGTACTTGGTGAAAAAAGTTTGAGAACCACAGATGTAGCAGAAATTATCCTCATTTAGCGTGTTGTTAATACTGTTTTAGTATGTTTTTTTTGTTACCGGTATACTTTTTTGTGGTTGTGTGCAAAGTAACAATAGTGTTACTGCATTGTCTCTGAGTATCACAATAATAACGAAGAACTAAGCAAAGGCACCCTGAATATGTCCATCCAGCTTATTTTAAAAGTTGGCCTCCTTAAAGGGGAACTGCACTTTTTGGGAATTTTGCCTATCGTTCACAATCATTATGAGAGACAAGAAGACAAAAGGTGTTGTTGTTTTTTTTTTGCATTCTAACATGTAAAAATCAGCTAGCTAATCAATCAATTCTACCTCTAAATCACTTTAAAAATGCATTCAAAAACCTACAACATTACTTAATTTATGTTTCTTAACCTGTATAATAACCAAGCTGTAGCAGCGTTGTTATTGTAAGAGCGAACACTGAGGAACTCTTTTTCTAGCGTCGTAACACATCTGCATGCTTTGGTATTAGCCATAAAAAACAACTACAGAAAGAAATAGGCTAGCTTCTACGTCAGCACCCGAATCGTGTTTGAGTTTGTAATGCACAACACTGTGATAGGACACCAATCTGTACTGACTGAAAAACATGAACAATCATATTACAATATCTGTCAAGTATTAGACCACATTGCATGTTTTGTTTGTACACAGCTAGCCAGACAGCGTATGTACTGTAGTTGTAATAATACGAATAGCGTGTTGCGTGTATCATGATTGATATATACTCCAGCTGGCCGGGGACGTTTTTTCCGGTTTATTTAGGTAAGCACTCCATTTATGTTGAAATAGCTGGGCTTCAAGTTCCACTTTTACAGCTTCGAGTCACTCTCTCAGCTTCCGTCTGCTCCAACGTCTTACTCTTCCTTCAGGCTGGCTTCTAGAAGCAGTAGTTCATCCTCCGCATATTCAGCTTCAAAAATATAAGGTTGGGAATCCTCATTTTTCAAAAAATAGTCGTCTTCGTTGTCTCTTACCGAATCGGAATTGGGCTGCTATGGAAACGGAAATAAATGAGCGGAAGAAATCACTCCCGGCAATGATTATAATGATCAGGATACGGTAAATATTGTGCATATTACATATTGTTACGAACATGTGTGTTACCACATTATATACAGACTTGCAGTGTGTATATAAAACATTGATGGGGGGGTTTGAAGTTTTTTTAGAGCAGGGGTGGCCAACGTACGATCCGGCCCGCAAACAGGTTTTATCCGGCCCGCGGGATGAGTTTGTAAAGTATAAAAATTAGCCGAAATTTTTGAATGAAAAAAACTGGTGTTCTAAATGTGATGTCGCAATAGCAATCCATTGTATCTTTGTAGATTATCCTACATACAAAAAATAAACCACATGATGTTAGTGCACCAGTCGAGGAAAATGAGCAAACTACATGAATAACATCCTGTAATTTGATTTTGATATTTTTGTATCTTGATGGATTGAAAGTTAACACCAATGAGTTGACTGATGAACATTATCGCATAATTTATTAAAAAAATATAAATAACGACAAATAAAGATAGAAGACTATTAACCGCGAGGCAGCACGGTGGGACAGGGGTTAGTGCATGTGCCTCACAGTAGTAGTTCTGAGTTCAATCCCAGGCTCGGGATCTTTCTGTGTGGAGTTTGCATGTTCTCCCTGTGACTGCGTGGGTTCCCCCCCGCGACCCCAAAAGGGACAAGCGGTTGAAAATGGATGGATGGATGGACTATTAACTGCAATGTGTAAGTGTAAAAAAAAAACTATTTTATTTCCAATTCTTAAATGCAAATCAAAAAACACATTTCGGGCCATTTTTTCGATTTTTATTTCTATTTAATGACAGTTTTTTACAGTAGGACTCCTGCTGAACAAAGATGTTATCGTTATGGTAAAAACATGCTGAACGCAAAGGAAAAGCTAAAATACTGTTTCCGATTCAATTGATCATCACAAAGATAACCACGCATTTTTTAAATTTTGGATGAACATATTTTTGATGTTTGTGTTTCTCTGGAAAAATAAAAATACATAAAAGGAAAACAGCACAAAATCCAATTTTATGGAAATATTTTAATGAAAATTAACCCTTTTTTGTTTGTTTTCAAATCTGCCATATATAGTAAAAATCGAAAAACGGCCCTAACTTTGTTTTTTGATTTACGTTTCAGAATTGGAAATAGAATGAACGGAAGGTACACAAACCGAATACTATTAACCGCAACATGTAAGTGTAAAAAAAACAAAAAAAACATTATAATTTCTACATTTGTACAGAATGTGCTTGTTCTATTTTTATACAAAGAAAACCATCTGAAGTTGTCTTTATTTTGAAGTTATCGTGCCATGAGCGCCTTGCATGGCAGCTCCCGCCATCAGTGTGTGAATGTGTGTGTGAATGGGTGAATGTGGAAATAGTGTCAAAGCGCTTTGAGTACCTTGAAGGTAGAAAAGCGCTATACAAGTATAACCCATTTATCATTTATTTATGATTTTACAAGTCCGGCCCACTTGGGAGTAGATTTTTCTCCATGTGGCCCCCGATCTTAAATGAGTTTGACACCCCTGTTTTAGAGGCTTTGTGACTTGTGTGACTCCATTAGCCGCATCATCCAAGCGTCTTTATCAACATTAAAATCCTAAAAAAAAAGACATATGTGACCTTTTCTCTCATAATGATTGTGAACGATATGCAAAATTTTAAAAAAGTGCAGTTCCCCTTTAAGGCTTTTGTACCTCATTCATCCCTTTTATCACGACTGTGCGCCAAATTCCTCTTCAGGCGGACTGGAAATGATGCTGAAGCATGTGGGCAACCTAAAAATAAAAAAAAATAGGAGTTAACCACCAGGCTAATTATTGGAGTTTACGTTTTAAGACACGTCTGAGCAACATAAAAAGAGCTGTTTTCTGAAGTCTGGAAAAGTGGAAAACAGAAAGGTGGCGCCAAAAGAAATAAGGTGACTCTTGTGTCTGCTCTGTTATTGGTCAGGTGGACCAGCAGGCAAAATCACGCCACATGTACTTTTAAGGGATTTACTCTATACATGGAATAATCTCTCATTTCCCAGCCACGGTGGGAACATAAACACAGGGGCGTTTATACAACATGTCGCCCTTCAAAGCATCCTCTCAAATCCTGTGTTGGCTCCTGTCATTTCAATCTAATCTAAGCCCTGAGAAGGAGCAAGACAAACACTAGCGGGACGGAGAGGGGGGAGGTTGATAAAGAGCCATTACCATTGTAAGGGTAAATGGGGGTGTTGTACTTTTTGTGAAGTTGGAAGATTTTATTTTCTGCCATTTAAATGTGTGATTTATAAAACAGTTATTATTTAAAATTAATGTAGCCGTGAAAGTTCAATAATAAGGTTGTTTAATCCGAATAAAGAACGTCAAAGACTACCTTCACCCCTATCAAAAATACAAAATGGTTTGTTCCACTGAGAGGGCGGCAAACGCCTCACTCAACACGGAAGTCATAACGCCATTAAAGCTTAAGCATTTTGGAACAATGATGAGGTAAAGGTGGAAGGTTAAAATATAATAACTATCTGTTGCAGCATAGGAGAAAGTTAAGTACAAGTGTTTTTTTGCGTCGCAATGCCCATGATGTGGTGCGTTCACAGACTCTCAATTAAAAGGGAATTGCGTTTTTTTTTTGTGTGTGTCTATCATTCACAATCCTTATGTAAAATATGCACAAGTTTTCTTTTTTTTTTTTTGCATTCTAACTCATAAATAAGCTCTAGCTAAAGTCAGCCAAAAATGGAGCTAATGTGAGTCGCCCTATTGCGCCTATAAAGCGCTCTAAAAACATCTAAAAGCCTCCATCATTGTTTTATATACATAATGTAAGTAAATGTGTAATGTGGTTAAAGGCACATTCATAATAACGATGTATATTTACGTATTTTGCTTATTTTATGTATACGGCGGTGTAATCATTTCACAGACGCGTCGCAACTTCCGTTTTCCCTTTAACAACCAACACTAAGCATCAAGGAGCAGTATTACTTAGTGCTAAACAAGATATACAAACTACGAACATAAAACAATCCCTTACTGTACAATGTCTGCTCTCATTGGGATGACGACTAATGGGATGTTTATATCTTCCCGTGTAGATGAAGAAATAATCATAATCCTCCTGAAGGATTAACAAAAAGTGCCTCAAACTAGAGGCTTTGACTTGTTTTTCTTGCCGTCACTGGGTTTAAGTTGAATGTCAAAATTGACCAACTTCTCGGTTTATGACGACATCCTTCCCCTTTACAAGTGAGGGGTATGACTTAGGATCTCAAATTAACTTTCACCAGCTCAGAGGCGGCGCATATTCTTACTGGCTCAACATGTCAATATAGCTGCATAAGCTAGTTAGTTTGCCACTAAAGATAGATTGTCTTTGTTAGCACTTATAATAACAATATCGCTAATGTAAATTGAGTATTATTGGCGGTTTTCAGATGTTTCTTTGGAGGGCTTTATAGGCCAATTGGTGTACTCACATTAGCTGCATTGTTAGCCACCTCTTTCTGGCCATATTTTATGACTTAGAATGCATAAAAAAAGAAAAACATGTGTTCTTGTCTTACATAGGGATTGTGAATGATATGCACAATTCCTGATAATACTATGTCATTCAGATCGTCTCTACTGTACAAGAAATACAGAAAAACTTGACAGATTTATTGTATAATCATAATTAAGTGACTACTGACAGATTATATGATTATTTAAATTCATATTCTGGCATCTTTATATTGGATTTGTTGGCATCTACAGTACAGGCCAAAAGTTTGGACACACCTCATTCAATGCGTTTTCTTTATTTTCATGACTATTTACATTGTAGATTGTCACTGAAGGCATCAAAACGACGAATGAACACATGTGGAGTTATGTACTTAACAAAAAAGGTGAAATAACTGAAAACATGTTTTATATTCTAGTTTCTTCAAAATAGCCACCCTTTGCTCTGATTACTGCTTTGCACACTCTTGGCATTCTCTCGATGAGCTTGAACAGGTAGTCAACTGAAATGGTTTAACTTCACGGGTGTCATAGTTTTGGTGCCCTCAGTGACAATCTACAATAGTCATGAAAATAAAGAAAATGCATTGAAATGAGAAGGAGTGTCCAAACTTTTGGCCTGTACGGTATATGTAAAAAAAAACATAGTATTTATTATAAATTATTATGTAGGTCAGTGGTCCCCAAACTACGGCCCGCGGGCCGGATACGCCCGCCAGATAATTCTTTATTATTATTTTTTTTAATCATAATTTTTTTTAATTGTTCTTTCTATATATACCGTATTTTTTGGACTATAAGTCACAGTTTTTTTCATAGTTTGGCCGGGGGTGCGACTTATACTCAGGAGCGACTGATGTGTGAAATTATTAACACATTATCGTAAAATATCAAATAATATTATTTAGCTCTTTCACGTAAGAGACTAGACGTATAAGATTTCATGGGATTTAGCGATTAGGAGTGACAGATTGTTTGGTAAACGTATAGCATGTTCTATATGTTATAGTTATTTGAATGACTCTTACCATAATATGTTACGTTAACATACCAGGCACGTTCTCAGTTGGTTATTTATGCGTCATATAACGTACACTTATTCAGCCTGTTGTTCACTATTCTTTATTTATTTTAAATTGCCTTTCAAATGTCTATTCTTGGTGTTGGCTTTTATCAAATAAATTTCCCCCAAAAATGCGACTTATACTCCGAAAAATACGGTGTGTGTGTGTATATATATATATATATATATATATATATATATATATATATATACACAGGTGTGTATATATATATATATATATATATATATATATACACACATACATACATTTTGTACCGCTTGTCCCTTGCCCCGGCCAATTTTTTTTTAACCCAATGCAGCCCCCGAGTCAAAAAAATTGGGGACCCCTGATTTAGGTGGTTAATCCATCTTTAATAAGTCAAAAACCTATTTAAGGTTTTACATGTGTCTAAAAAAAACTGGTTTCAACCAAATCAATGCCACAATTTGTTTTTTTAGTGCTTGTAAACATATTAAGTGGGTGTGTATGGGGGGCCCAGATATTGGTGCTACTCCCCTGGCCATGACTCACACATCATGCCATTACACTTCATTTCACATATCACAGTGAACAGACACAGATGATGATGATGATAAACTTTTTACAAAAGATTAAGTAATAAGCAGCACGTTTTGCTCCAGCTTTCTAAATTAAAAAAAATAATAATTTTGTCCCTATTAGTGACATTTTGACAGGAACACTTCAACATTTCATGCTCTAGTGATGTGATATCTCAGTAACTCATAATAATGCCAGATTACAGTTTAATGTTAAATAACACATTTTGATTTTAAATCACATGTCAATTGTAAACAATAGCAAACTGGAAATTATGAATTATGATTTTTATATCGGTAACTAAAATCAAGTTTATATATAGTTGATCGTATTAATAAGAGCAAAGAGGAAAATGTACACTTTACCTTAATCTGTTGTATTTCTTAATCTCCCCGGTTCTTCTTTGCCACTCTCCACAGTGTTGACCTTTCCAAAGGTAAAATTCTTCAGTTGAAAGAAAGTGTTTCTGCTAAAAGAAAAAACGCCCCAAACGATGGAAAAGTCCATCTGAACAGTTCTTTCGGTGATTTAGGGCGGAGTGAATTCTCTCTAACTTGCCTCTTAAATTCCAGCGAACGAGGAAGTTAGAGATGCGGTACCATAAATGACCGCTGGATGGCGACTCTGAACAGAGATCCAACCCAATCCAACTTTATTTGTGGAGCACTTTTTAAAAATTCTAATGGATCAAAGTAATGTACAAAATGATGAATAAAAAACATAATAAAAGGCACAGAAACAAAAACCTAAAATGAAATAAAAATATGTGGATAAAAGAAAATGAACTGGATTAAAATAATAACCACTATAAAAACAAATAAGATTGACTCAATAAATAGCTCAGCTAAAACCAAATAAAACACTATAAAAGTAAAAATTTCATCAACATCTTAAAAAAGTGCCTTGCTCACTTACTACTTCCGGGACATATCAAGAAGACTTTGAACAGATGTGTGCATGCTTAACACATGGTGTATTCTCTCATTTATTAGCTATCATACAGTATCAGTCGATATAGTCACTTGTATAAGACAAAACTTAGTAGTTACAATATTTTGAAACACATATTGATGCACACACTTAACTGTCTACTCATTCAGCAGCCTGGTGTAATATATAAATCGTTGGTAAAAGCGGATGATGAAACCTAATTAATATATCAAAACATCTATCTCATACTGCATGTCGTTCTGATTTGTTCTGCACAGGCAATTTCAGTATGATAGAATGTATTTGGTCTTAATGTATACAGTGAGTGATTTTGCAGGAGTACAATATATACATTTGCAAAACTTTAGTTGAGCACATGGGTCAGTTTAGAGCAAGGGTGTGAAAGCGCGGCCCGGGGGCCATTTTGCATATTGCAAAAATAATATCAATGCATTAATAATGAGATATATTATTAGATATTGCACAAATGTGCTTTCCTCGCCTGCAGTCACACTCTGCAGTCAAGATCAGCGTTCATTTTGTTATACAGCTCATAAATAACATTGACTGTGGCAGAGAAGTTGATCAGGAATTTTTTTACTTTCTCCAGACATTCTTCTTCCTTGACATCCCGGCCTTTGGAGAGCGCCTTCAGGAAGTCCGACTTGTACGGAGCGGCAAAGAGAGCTGCCTAAAAGCAAAATAAGGTAAATTCAGCAACACTACAACAGACCCTCTATTCATTTTCCATATGGGTTTGACTTTAAACACCGCCACAGTAGATCTAAAAATACAATAATCATCATGTGATTGAAGTGTAGAATGTCAACTTTAATTGAAAAGGTTGCACAAAACTATTGGATGGCATTTGATATGTAGAAATTATAAACAGGTTTATGCAGTATTCCTGTTTTGATTAATTCAAAAGTATTTGTAGACCGATACATGGCGTCAAATGTTGTCTTTTTTATTTATCTCTCGTTTATCTCTGTTATTTAGTTCCAGACATGACCGCAATTATTAAATTTATTCGAAGTAGGAATCATTAATTATAAATCAAATATTTTCATAGCTTGAATATAAAAAAACTGTTTACGACCTTGCCCTGTGATGAGGTGGTGACTTGTCCATGGTGTACGCCGCCTTTCGCCCGAATGCAGCTGAGATAGGCTCCAGCAACAACCGCGACCCCGAAAGGGACAAGCGGTAGAAAATGGATGGATGGATGTTTACGACCTTCTAAATACATTTTTCAACATTATAAGAGCCCCATAGACATGAAATTACACTCTCTTTAATCCAATATATTCATGCTGTCTGAGGCTGAGCCAATCAGTGGCCATGATACTAAAGAGCGTGACCAAATAGGTTTGGTCAAATCCAGTGGCCAATACTACTGTCGTGTTTGTGCTTTTTGTTTTTTTTACCCATTTGTTAGCTTAAAAATGCATATTTTAGGGCAAAAATGCTGTAGAATCTGCTTAAAAAAAATCAACAATGTGGGAAAGCCACAATATTTAAAGCACGGTGTGGTAAAGGACAACTGTACTAAAAAAAACATGGTTTATGTTTCCAATTATTTCCATTGTTAAATAATTTTGCATAAAATGCATGTAATATTATAGGGATGGGCGATGTGGCCTGAAATCTATACCGTAATACAGGGGTCACCAACGCGGTGCCCGCGGGCACCAGGTCGCCCGTAAGGACCAGATGAGTAGCTCGCTGGCCTGTTCTAAAAATAGCTCAAATAGCAGCACTTACCAGTGAGCTGCCTCTATTTTTAAAATTGTATTTATTTACTAGCAAGCTGGTCTCGCTTTGCTCGACATTTTTAATTCTAAGAGAGACAAAACTAAAATAGAATTTGAAAATCCAAGAAAATATTTTAAAGACTTGGTCTTCACTAACTGACAAAGAAACAGATAACAGATTTGGTGTCCAGTTCAAAGTGTGACATGATTTATTTAAAAATTTGAGAGTTGACTTTTGTATTTTACATGAGTTATTATTTGTACAAACATGGTGCAAAGTAATTCATGATTTGTTAAAAAATGTTAGTGGCTAGCTAGTTAAAATGGGATATTGTGATTTCACAAGACTGTCTTAGAAGTGATCATTTGAAAATGTTCAATTTGAAAAATGTGCACTTAGAGAAAATATAAAAATAAAGTGTTGCATATTGATATTTATCTGTTTCTATATATATTTATTGTGAGAAATCATTAAGATGATCAGTGTTTCCACAAAGATAAATATAATTAATTATGAATAATAACATAGAGTTAAAGGTAAATTGAGCAAATTGGCTATCTCTGGCAATTTATTTAAGTGTGTATCAAACTAGTAGCCCCTGCGATGAGGTGGCGACTTGTCCAGGGTGTACCCCGCCTTCCGTCCGATTGTAGCTGAAATAGGCTCCAGCGCCCCCCGCGACCCCAAAGGGAATAAGCGGTAGAAAATGGATGGATGGAAACTGGTAGCCCTTCGCATTAATCAGTACCCAAGAAGTAGCTCTTGGTTTCAAAAAGGTTGGTGACCCCTGCCGTAATACTTATTGCATTCTCCTGCAATAATGATATACATCACGATTTATTATTCAGTATATAAATGATTATAGAACAATTTCGAAACATATTACAAAGGCTCCTAATTTAGCTGCCGATGTATGTGGTAACATATTCCCTCATTTTCGGTTGTATCATTCTCTCAAAGCTATTTATAATCTCCTTGATAATTTACTGTTAACAATTACCGTATTTTTCTGACTATAAGTCGCAGTTTTTTTCATAGTTTGGCCGGGAGTGCGACTTATACTCAGGAGCGACTTATGTGTGAAATTATTAACACATTACCATAAAATATCAAATAATATTATTTAGCTCATTCACGTAAGAGACTAGACGCATACGATTTCATCGGATTTAGTGATTAGGAGTGACAGATTGTTTGGTAAACGTATAGCATGTTCTATATGTTATAATTATTTGAATGACTCTTACCATAATATGTTATGTTAACATACCAGGCACGTTCTCAGTTGGTTATTTATGCGTCATATAACGCACACTTATTCAGCCTGTTGTTCACTATTCTTTATTTATTTTAAATTGCCTTTCAAATGTCTATTCTTGGTGTTGGGTTTTATCAAAAAAATGCGACTTATACTCCAGTGCGACTTATACATGTTTTTTTCCTTCTTTATTATGCATTTTCGGCCGGTGCGACTTATACTCCGGAGCGACTTATACTCCGAAAAATACGGTAGTTACTTTCTGTTGTAACACGGCTCCATCTACACATCTGTTATGAAGTAATACGCACTTTTTCTACTCTGGTTTGGATATTTTACATTAGTTTTGGGCTATACTACAAATTTAGATATCGATCCAATATCAAGTAATTACAGGGCAGTATTGGTCACAACAATGTTCATACTTAACATTTTTAGGGTCCTTTAATGATTCCAGTTTTGATCACAACTGTAATCCGACAAAAACACAGGATGGCCGTGTAACAATATAAACTATATAATGTCTTTATTCCCTTTTATTACATTCAAAATGTATAATAAAGTTAATAGTGAAAAGTAACTGAACAAGATGTCTAACTTTGTAAACCACAACGACAAAAATCTGTTTTGTGAAAATCAAAAACAGCTTTTGGTACTACCGTCATATCGTGATAATGCTGTTGACGACACATTCTAGCTGCGTTCCGCAAATTTGACGACGACAAGCAAACGACGTGTCCTCAGTGTAATGTAGCGTCTTCGCTAGCAACAGCCCTCCACAGTATATCATTTCTTTATTCCCTTTTATTACATTCAAAATGTATAATAAAGTTACCGTATTTTTCGGACTATAAGTCGCTCCGGAGTATAAGTCGCACCGGCCGAAAATGCATAATAAAGAAGGAAAAAAACATATAAGTCGCACTGGAGTATAAGTCGCATTTTTTGGAGAAATGTATTTGATAAAACCCAACACCAACAATAGACATTTGAAAGACAATTTAAAATAAATAAAGAATAGTGAACAACAGGCTGAATAAGTGTACGTTATATGACGCATAAATAACCAACTGAGAACGTGCCTGGTATGTTAACGTAACATACTATGGTAAGAGTCATTCAAATAACTATAACATATAGAACATGCTATACGTTTACCAAACAATCTGTCACTCCTAATCGCTAAATCCCATGAAATCTTATACGTCTAGTCTCTTACGTGAATGAGCTAAATAATATTATTTGATATTTTACAGTAATGTGTTAATAATTTCACACATAAGTCGCACCTGAGTATAAGTTGCACCCCCGGCGGCCAAACTATGAAAAAAACTGCGACTTATAGTCCGGAAAATACGGTAATAGTGAAAAATAACTGAACAAAATGTCTAAGTTTGTAAACATCCATCCATCCATTTTCTACCGGTTGTCCCTTTTGGGGTCACGGGGGGGGAGGTGCTGGAGCCTATCTCAGCTGCATTCGGACGGAAGGCAGGGTACACCCTGGACAAGTCGCCAGCTCTTAGCAGGGCCAACACAGATAGACGAACAACAACAATAATGACAAAAATATCCATCCATCCATCCATTTTCTACCGGTTGTCCCATTTGGGGTCGCGGGGGGGGGGGTGCTGGAGCCTATCTCAGCTGCATTCGGACGGAAGGCGGTGTACACCCTGGACAAGTCGCCAGCTCATCGCAGGGCCAACACAGATAAACGGACAACAACAATAATGACAAAAATATATTTTGTGAATATCTAAAACAGCTTTTGATACAACCGTCATATAGTGATAATGCTGTTGATGACACATTCTAATTGTGTTCCGCAAATTTGACGGCGACAAGCAAACGACGTGTCCTCAAGGGAATGTAGCGTCTTCGCTAGCAACAACCCTCCACAGTGCGAAGCCACTTCTAAGTGCGCAATCCTCGCCTATGTATGGGCAAATTAACGACGTTTCTTACAAGTATCATTATCACTGGAGCATGAGGAATAGCTAAACATGCTACACTACACACCGTAGGAGGATACAATACTAACCGGATTGATACAAATATCGACAGTAACGATACCAAGTATAATCAGTGTTTGGTCAGTGATTAGATCCATTTTTATATTATTTGTATCATTATAAAGTGTGGGAACTCACCCTGAAAAGCTGCTGAACCCACCAGCTGTGGTATCGCTTCAGAGTCAACTCATACGCTTTGGTCACGTTGGCTCGAATGAGGTTTGGGTTGTTTTCATCTTTTTCACCATCAAGCAGGCTCTGCAGGAACACTTGGATAAAGCGAAGACCCCTTGGCACAGGCGAGGGGATCATGAGTACAGACTTCATTCAAACCATCAAAATAGACCTTTCTAAAACCTTTTCAGCCACATGAGTGCCAATGTGGCTCCGACGTTGGGCCACTGCGATCCATGCATGTCCTTCTCCACCTCCAGGATTTGCTGAAGGGTCCTGAAGCGTCCTGGATTGGTGTCATAGACCGCCTTGATTTTCTAAAGAACATACGTTTTAACACAACACAGGAAGTCTTTCAAACTTCAAAAGAAATGTCAATCCATACGAGAAAAGTGTATAGCGGCACTTACTGTAACATTCCCTAATATGTCGGCTTTGATGGGAGCAAAGATTGTCGGGCCAAGGCAGTCTGGGAACACATTTGATCCATAACTTTAGAGAGCTTGTATGATAGATAGATAATTGTTCAGGATCATTGTTTTATTTATTTTGAACATGCTTAACAAATGAATTCTACTCTTTTTCTATAACTAGTCATTCACTGATAGTTTACTTCCTTTGTTTTAATGTTACCATTTTATAATGGGAGAGAAAGGAGTTGACAAAGTGTAAAATGCTATAATACTAATACAAATAATAAAATAACACTAATAAAATCATTGAGTAAGTAAAATTGTAGTATATCAATGATCAAATAATGATGTATGAATTAAAGGGTTTTTGCCCTAAGGTGGAAAAAACCCATATATTATACAAACTTATAAGAATACATAGTAGATTGTAAATACTAATGTAGTATTGGTATTTTTAGTTTATTTATCCATTTATATACTTGAAAATGCCTAATTTAGGTCCAAAGTACTCGGACCGTGATGTGGCGATGGATGACTCTAAATGGAAAATCAGTTTTACGAACTGTGACTGAACTGCCAGCTTAATTATTACCCTCTATGGCACAGGTGTCAAACTCAAGGCCCGGGGGCCAGATCTGGCCCGTCACATCATTGTATATGGCCCGCGAACGCCTATGAAAATAAGCATCAATGAAGTACCTGATCTTTTTGTACTAAATGTCTTGTTCTTTCCATTTTGACAAAAAATATATATATATATATATATATGCACTGCATGAAATTCTGTGATGAGGTGGCGACTTGTGCAGGGTGTACCCGCCTTCCGCCCATGTGCAGCTGAGATGGGCTCCGGTACCCCCCGCGACCCCAAAAGGGACAAGCGGTAAAAAAATGGATGGACTGCATGAAATTGCATACATTTTAAAATGTTAATATTATGCAATATTGCAACAAATAATACATTACCAAAGTTTCCACACATTTTTATTTGTTAAAATAAAAATCAATATCTGCTTGACTTATGGTTTCAAAGCAAGTTATCCGTAAAATTGTACACTGTAAAAAGGACAATAGATATTATGTTAAAATTACTATGTTTGTTTACAGCACATTCAATGGAAAACTGTAAATTTAAAAAAACTCTACCACTGTTTTTATTATAAAAAGTTGCCGACTACCCCTTTTTACTGTAAAATCTACGGTTGTTGTTACTGTAAATGGAAAAATGATACCACGTTTATTTTACAGTAACAAACTGGCAGCTCAGTTGCCAGAATTAGAAAATAACAGTGGTACTGTTTTTCTATTTACAGTAATATGTTGAACAAACTACCTTAAATTTTACAGTAAGATTCTGGCAACTAAGCTGCCAGTATTTTACAGTAGAATAACTGTGGTACCATTTTAAAATGGTAAATAAACAGTGGGTACTGTTTTCCATCTACTGTAATATAATGTTTTAAAACATCTGTAGATTTTGCATTAAAAAAATGGTGACCTGAATTTTAATGTGAAATATACAGATGTTTTCTTTTTTTACAGTGTACGTAAAAAAATATATTTGACAATAAAATGCATAGGCAAATTCGTAAATGATTCTCTGTTAAAAGCGGCCCTCTAATGGCAGCCATGACTGCGATGTGGCCCTCAATGAAAACAAGTTTGACACCCCTGCTCTATGGTCATCATTTTTACAGAGTATAACTGTAAATGGAAAGGCATTACCACTTTTATTTTTAGGGTAAAATTCTGGTGACTGGGTAGCCATTTTTTTTACCGTAAAATCTACGGTCGTCATTTTTACAGTGCATTACTTACACCAAAAAAAACTCACAGCTTTTATTTTTAGGGTAAAAGAGCTGCCATTTTTTTTTAACCTTAAAATCTACTCTTGTTGTTTTTACAGTGTATTACTGAAAATGGATAAACTATAGCACTTTGATTTTTACGGTACAATTCTGGCTCCTCAGTTGCCAGTTTTTTTAAACGTAAGCTCTATGGCTGTTGTTTTTACAGTATATTACTGTGAAGCAAAAAACGGTACCAATTTTTGGAGGGTAAAATAAAGGTGTCTGAGCTGCTATTTTTTTTAACTGTAATATCCCGAGAGGGACAAGCGGTTGAAAATGGATGGATGGATGGATGGCTCTACAGTCATTTTTACTGGACATGACTATAGATAGAAAACAATACAGTACCACTTATATTTTTACAGTAAATTTATGTTAACTGAGCTGACAGGTTTTTTTTGTTTTTGGTTTTTTTTTGCTGTAAAATCTATGTTTTTTTTACAGTGCATTACTGTTATGAATGTTACCATTTTTATTTTTAGGGTAAAATTTAGATGACTGAGACACCTTTTTTTTTTTACATTATAATGCGAGGTCATTTTTTTTAAATAAGCATTACTTTAAATGGAAAAACAGAACCTCTACTTCACTGTCTGTTTTGACCGCCTCATTAGCACAGTATTATCAGTAGGTGTTTTTTTAATTAGGCAACTAGACAGGGGGAGTATTTGATGTCAGTAAAGTGAACAATGAGATATGTGGACCCCACGTGACTTCCACTTGACCCACGGAAAGACTTCAGGCCCTTCCTGCTCATGACATCTCTTTTCTTCTGCATTGGAGGCATTTTACTGCACAGGATCCATATTATAAGTGGACGCGTGGCAAAGGAACGTGTAAAAAATGTGCAATTTGCCATGACAAGAGCACAAAAAGGGCTGCCAAACAAAAGGGAAAGTCCAACGCATTGCCAGTCACATCATCATTTTACGGCCGAGCGGGCCTGTAATGTGTCACGGCCAAGAGATTTCTAGGGCAGGAAAAAACAATGGGGGACAAGGAGAAAAGCGTTTAATATGGACATCAGATTTGGTTCCTCTAAAAGGTTTCACATGGCAATAACCTTTGGCATATTAATACAGAATGAAGTGGCACAAAGATGCCCTGGCACTGGTGAATGGGCAAGCGGAACACAACACCGTACTAATCAATTTTCTTCAAATCCAGGGCAGTCTATTAAATTATGCATGATAAAACAATGGGGGGGCTGTCTGGTGAAGTAGGTGATCTAAAGTGTTTAGCATTAGATCAAAGCATGTCTATTTAGAAAGGGCTTGACAAGCAATTAGAAAACATGTAATTCATTGCTATTACACCGGTCAGAGGCACTTGAATGGGGAAAAAATACATGGCACGCATGTTTGATATTACAGTATTACTATTCTCATATTCAGACATTAAAGCATACTTGTTATAATACTCTACTTTGCACAACAGGTTTGCAAGGAGGCATTACTCACCAAAGAAAGGAGGAAGATATGACACAGCCTCAAGAAAAGGCCTGGTTTCCACTTGTCTGTCAGCTGGCAGTGGCCGGAACTGGTGCTCCAGTAGCAGAGCCATGGCTTCTTCTTCTTGTCTTCAACAGTATTTGACTCCACTCAGAGGTGATGCTGACAGACTGTTACACTTAGAATGACCTCCAGTAGACTGGCTGACACACAGTCAAAGCGGACACACACACACACGCACACGGGCGCGTGCGCACACACACTCACCTGACAACTGATAACACCAACAATAGTCAAGTCTTATTGTGAAAACCACATTACAAATTCTACTGCTTGAATGATTCATACAGTTTGAGTGGGCCCACATCACATGTTGATGTATACGGTAGGCCTACAGTACACAGCAGCTTCCACCGTGTTTATTTACTATATTGCGTATTACCGCTGATAAAGTGATGTGTCAGCACTTTTGGTTGTCTGGGCTATTGTAGCCCTGAGCAAAATGTTGTACGTGGCCCTATTTCAGTCTTGAGAATTTCTAGGGTGCCACCAGATATTGACAATATAAACAGTACACAAAACTGTACATTTTAATAGACATGAACTTGAATATACAGTATTATACAAAAAATGGTTCTGTTGATATATTGATGCTCAGCTATGCCAAGTGCCCAATATTATATTTTCAAAATCAATACAATATGTATTTTTAGGGCTGTTAAACAATTAAAACATTTAATCCAGATTATTTGCATTTTTCCATGGATAATATAATGGTACAGTGGGAGAAGGAAACGGCCTGGAGGCAGGGACGTCGTTAGCTTGTAGCGTGTTTATTAAAATATATAAATGACGTGTGTGACTAATCCAAATGTATACGGTGTGACTATGTGTAGCGATTATATGTGGAGTGTTACCGGGTGGTGTTGAAGGTGCGTATTGGGATCGGTGTAGAAGTCCAGAAAGGGCAAGGCAGGTTCGGAGGTCCAGGGACAGGCAGGAGGTCAGGGGCTGGAGCGGGGAGTCGTTGTCCGGAGGCAGGCGTGAGGTCGAGATCCAGGAAGGCAACAGGGAGTCCAGAGGGGATCCAGAGAGACGAGACACACAGCTCAAAACCAGGGGATGACGAAGGGCTGCTGGATGACAACACAGGACAAGACACAATGAGCACAACGGAGGGGAAACACAAAGAGCGAGGAAGCACATGAGCAAGGAAGCTAGGCTTACTGTGCAGGTACAAGTAGCTATGTTCTGGCACTGGAACGCAGGACGCGCTGGCTTATGAAGACAGGAGTCTCATCAGCGTCAGGTGTGTTGATTGCAGAACGATTGCAGCCTCTGCGCGGCTGCCGCAGGAGAGGAACGCCCGTGGGCGTGTCCCGAGGCGCGCTCAACGGAGCGCATAGCAGAGTGAGAGGGGACAGGTGTTTGAACCGTAACATATAACTCGTAATTCATTTTAAAAATCACAGATTTAAGTTTTTTCTGTGTACCTTAGACCAGGGGTTCTTAACCTTTTTGACCCCGGGGCCCAACTTTTCCACTACATAGGGGCTCAGGGCCTGCTCAAATATTAACAATGTATTTGTCATCTTACTTTTGATTTTAATTGTGTTCAATAATTAAATCTAACCTGCTTACTGTTCACAACCTTGTCAAATGATATGATGCCATGTGTTAATCACAAATAATTCCCCACATAAACCTTAGGCTTTGGTCAGGCTGATTAGAAAAATAAATACTATACCAACCAAATATCCTGTATAAAAAGGGACTCATGAATAACCGATGAAAAATACATTTATGTTTTACTAAACTACATAAACTAATTTATTATTGAATATGTTTAACTAAACTGTCAATAAAATTAAAGTGCAAATAAAAATACACCACTTTAGTAATGATTTTTGCACCTAAGAAACTTCTCTTAGAGTTTAGCTCCAGACTTCTTCTGTTTGTTTGAGATTGTCATTACTGCCACAAGTGGTGGAAAATGGTATAACAACTGAGTGCAGTACAAACCACAGCTGGGAAAAATATATTTTTTGCGGGGTTCTATAGGGGGCGCGCCCTGGGCACAACAATGGTTAAGACACACTGCCTTAGACAGATCATCTTCAGGTTTTTATTTTGTCAACTATAATTTACGGGGGATATTGTTTTTTTTAAATATGTAAAGTAAGAACGAATTTAAAATGCAAATGTATTTCAATTTTAGGAGTTAAATGGTGGAACAAACTCAGTGATGAGTTGAAGACATGTAGTTTTTTTTTAAGCTTTAAGAAAGCCTTGAAAGGTGAAATAATGGAAAATTATAAAATATAGCAACGATTACTTTCACCCCATTGATTTTTGAACGTTGATGTTCCAGGGAATCTAATTTTCAGTGAATGTATAGGATAGGCAAATGTAAGCCTTGGCTTCAGCCTATTCCTTTTTTGGTCATTCTTTTTCTTTTTGTGTGTGTATGTGTATGATTGTTAAAATGTATAATCTGTGCTGTCAAATTGATCACACAAAATGGTTGATTATATGACCGAAATAAACTAATTTCATTTAATTTCAACATGCGACTGGACAAATGGTTTGCTTTATGCAAAAGTTTGTTTTCTAAACATTATGCTTAAACAACAATTTTTATCATGTGTCACGTAGTGTTGCTTGCAACGTTACTCCAAGATGCAGAGACAGCAGGCAGCGTGCAGCTCGGAAGTGCACAGAAAACGAACACCTGTCGAGGTAGCGCGGTCACAAAAGAATGATCATCCAGTCCAGTCCAGAGGAACGGGGCTGATTGGCAACCAAGGACAGGTGTGTTCTGATTGCCAAGCAGGGCCGGGTGAGGCAGGCAGCGCTCATGAAAATGAAAGCAAACAGGAAGTGGAACTAAGAAAACAGGAACGAGAATACTACCAAGCACAAGAAAATAAACATAAGTCCAAAATTACATGGAGGATCATGACACCGCGGGCTACACTTTGGATATCCCTGTTTTAAACGTTTTTCAATCAGGAGCTGACTTGATAGAGTGGTATAGAACACAACAAAAACATAAATTAGTATTATATAGAGCTATTAGGAAAGAGTACAAAATACACTGTCATTGTACACTGGTACTGTAAGTATGTGAGAACACCCTAGAGCAGGGGTGTCAAACTCATTTTAGATCGGAGGCCACGTGGAGAAAAATCTGCTCCCAAATGGTCCGTACTGGTAAAATCACGGCACGATAACTTTAAATTAAAGACAACTTCAGATTGTTTTCTTTGTTTAAAAAGTAATATTGTTGTTGTTTTTTACACTTACATGTTACGGTTAATTGTGTTATATCTTTATGTGTTGTTATTTATACTTTCTGAATAAATTATGTGATAATGTCCATCAGTCAACTCATTGTTGTTAATTTTCAATCTATCAAGACCAAAAAAATAATATCATATCAAAATCAAATTACAGGATGTTATTTATGTAGTTTGCTCATTTTCCTCGACTGGTGCACTAACATGTGTTTTTTTTTTTTTTTTTTTTACATATGTAGCATCATCTGCAAAGATACAAAGAATTGCTATTGCGACACATTTAGATCAGCTGTTTCTTTCATTCGGCTCATTTTTATACTTGGCAAACTCATCCTAACCTGCCTCTCGCCAGATCCTTGTCGTTCGCTGAGCTCCACGCATGAATCTGGGAGTTCTCAATAGGAGATGTATTTCAGAAGGCGGGGCCTTGTAAAAAAAATCATTGTATGTGATTGGATAAAACACTTGTCTGTTTTCTTGAATGACGTGCTATTTCAACCACTCACATCCAAATCAACCCGTGACGCTGATGAGAGCGACGCTGGGAAATCCAAACCCGGTCGGAAGAAGAGCCAAAACATCCTTGCCACCAATAAATGCCTTCAAAACCGTTCTCTGTTCATCTTTTAAATAATTAATATTCGATCGATGTCACAAAACAGTTGCAATAGCAGAATCAATGTCAGCACACGCCTCCTCGCTCATTGTCGTTTGAATCAAACAGTCCCTTTGGCGCTACGTCACATCTATGAAATCCCGCCCGGCGATCCTGATTGGTTCATTATTTTTTGCTATCTTTAAAGAGTTTGCAATGCCCTCGTGCCCAGATCTTTGTGTGGAGCTCAGCGAACTACAAGGATCTGGGGAGAGTCAGATTAAACTCATCCCGCGGGCCGGATAAAACCTGTTCGCGGGCCTGATCCGGCCTACGGGCCGTACGTTTGACGCCCCTGCCCTACAATATATATATTTTGATGAATTGTATACACTGACAACATGCAAATTAAGGAATTTTTCAGAACATTCCCATTTCACCTCTTTTATTATGGTTTGGGGTAGAGACGTCCGATAATGGCTTTTTTGCCGATATTCCGATATTGTCCAACTCTTAATTACCTATAGCAATATCAACCGATACCGATATATACAGTCGTGGAATTAACACATTATTATGCCTAATTTTGTTGTGATGCCCCGCTGGATGCATTAAACAATGTAACAAGGTTTTCCAAAAACAATCAACTCAAGTTATGGAAAAAAATGCCAACATGGCACTGCCATATTTATTATTGAAGTCACAAAGTGCATTATTTTTTTTAACATGCCTCAAAACAGCAGCTTGGAATTTGGGACGTGCTCTCCCTGAGAGAGCATGAGGAGGTTGAGGTGGGCGGGGTTGAGGTGGGGGCGGGGGTAAGGGGTAGCGGGGGGTGTATATTGTAGCGTCCCGGAAGAGTTAGTGCTGCAAGGGGTTCTGGGTATTTGTTCTGTTCTGTTTATGTTGTGTTACGGTGCGGATGTTCTCCTGAAATGTGTTTGTCATTCTTGTTTGGTGTGGGTTCACAGTGTGGCGCATATTTGTAACAGTGTTAAAGTTGTTTATACGGCCATCCTCAGTGTGACCTGTATGGCTGTTGACCAAGTATGATTTGCATTCACTTGTCTGTGTGAAAAGCCGATATTATGTGATTGGGCCGGCACGCAAAGGCAGTGCCTTTAAGGTTTATTGGCGCTCTGTACTTCTCCCTATGTCCGTGTACACAGCGGCGTTTTAAAAAGTCATACATTTTACTTTTTGAAACCGATACCGATAACTTTGATACCGATAATTTCCGATATTACATTTTAAAGCATTTTCAGCATCTCTAGTTTGGGGTATTGCACCTCTTGTAAATAATATCAACGATGGTGAGTAAATGGCAGTTTTAGGGTTTATTACTGCATATATTAAAACCAAACGTAGTTACTCCCAATTACCCACTCTGCTAGAGTATTGGCGTCTTCGCATGCTAGCGGTTACCGTGGGCACTGTCATCATTGTTTACAACATGTGACCGGAAGCGAGTTTCCCGGCTGCTTGAGGCAAACAACCTGCTCTGAAGCGAGGTCAATGTTTATTTTGTTTAGTCATCAATTAGCAATGTCCATCTGTCACCTCCTCCTTCATTATCAGGCGCTGTCACGTCGTCCACTTCTGACACCATGTGTAACGTCTTTGTAGACGTTATAAAGAGGACGAGGAGGTGATCCGTGATCCGTTGCTTTATTGTGCGAGATCGGTAACTACCCGCCGTAACCACACCCAAAACAACACAAGTATCTGGCATAAATACTACGTCATGAATTGATTAACGTAGACCCCGATTTAAACAAGTTGAAAAACGTATTCGGGTGTTACCATTTAGTGGTCAATTGTACGGAATATGTACTGTACTGTGCAATCTACAAATAAAACTTTCAATCAATCAATAAAAAAACACAATTACGTCACTCTCTACCAGCCGCTCTCTCTCTTCACTCTCTCGGCCACTGTGCCTGGCCTATTCAGGGCCACACAAACAATCGGACATCGTAAAACATCACCACACGTGTATTTACTTTTTACAAACAATCAAAAAATAATTTAGACATTTTGATTACATTATTTTGAAATATATTGTAGGTATTTGTAGAAGGAACTGTTTGCTATAGGTGTTTAGGACAAATTGCCTTTTAAACAACTGTTTTGGCTATTTCGAGTTTCCGTAGCTTGAGAGTTACCAGGAAGTGGTTCAAGTGACTATTAACTGCGGTAACCAGACACGATTTGGTAACTTGAAACTTTTTTTTTTTTTAAATATATAAAATTATTCCTTTCTTATTTTAAAAAAGAAAACTAATTTAAAAAACACGATATGAATATCACTCAAACACCGAACTTTTTTAGCTAAACACGTCCTTTGTTGATGGTGTGCAAGGCTAACGGTCGGCGTTTTTAAACACACGTGTACGTCATATGGATTGGTGGTTTATGTCTTGGCAATAGTTGTTTAATGAATCATTTTAACTTGCAGGACCATGGCTCTGCCGACCCTCAACACCTATATTCCCCATCGCAAACAATCGTTTGGTATAAGGCTAGCGTGGAAGAAGGAGCAACAATGCCGCAGACAGGAGAAGCTGGACATCTATGCCAAATACTTCAGGGAGCAGACTTTCCGCAATCATTTGCACCATCAATGGACCTCCAGGCAATCCTTCGACCAGAGGTACACACATGCAGCAGTGCAACCTTGAGAAGAACACGTCAATATGTTTTTAATAGATTTTTAGCCTACAGACCAGTGGTATCCAAAGTCTAGCTAGGGGGCCATTTTCAACACACTGCTCACTTTTATTGTGTGAATGCTCCAAGGCTTTCACACGTATGGCTTTTCTTCTTATTCTCCAGATTTTGGCGCGCTCTACCTTACACATTCAAATCGTTCCAACTTCAAACTGTTCAGCGTATTCGGGAATCTCGGTCTTTCCCTTGACAAATTCCCAAATTTCCCAGATTTCCCAGAATTCTAGGTTTTCCTGGAAATGTTTCCCTTTCAAAATGAATTGGCCATTTGTCAGAAGTCCTCCATTTCCAAATTTTTCAACGTATTCATACAATTCCACCTTCAACACATTCCACTGTCCTGGAAATTCAAACTACCCTTTTTCCAAGTAAAAAAAAAAAATCCGGGATTTTCCAGAATTCCTGGTTTTCGAAAGCCCCATTTCCACTGTTTTTTCTGGCGACTACTCTTTCCACATTTTTTAAACGCATTTCAACCATTCTAGCGTCAAATCATTCCTCTTAATTAGGACAAAAAACAAAGTTGTTTTTTGAAATGGAAAAATTCCCAGTTTTCATGAAATTCCAGGAATTCTGTAATACCATTTCTCAATTCAACACTGAGTAGTCCTGAGTTCAATCCCGGGCTCAGGATCTTTCTGTGTGGAGTTTGCATGTTCTCCCCGTGACTGCGTGGGTTCCCTCTGGGTATTCCAGCTTCCTCCCACCTCCAAAAACATGCACCTGGGGATAGGTTGATTGGCAACACTAAAAAGTTGGCCCTAGTGTGTGTGAATGTGAGTGTGAATGTTGTCTGTCTATCTGTGTTGGCCCTGTGATGGGGTGGCGACTTGTCCAGGGTATACGCCGCCTTCCGCCCGATTGTAGCTGAGATAGGCTCCAGCGACCCCGAAGAGAATAAGCGGTAGAAAATGGATGGATGGATGGACTACTTCAACATTTCCCGACCATTTAGAAAAATTCCAACACCAACCATTTCAACTCATTCAGACCATTCAAATTGCATTCAAATCATTTTCCCAAAAATTCCCACTTTTCCCGAAATTCACACATTTTTGGGAAATTCAATCAATCAATCAATCAAAGTTTATTTATATAGCCCTAAATCACGAGTGTCTCAAAGGGCTGCACAAGCCACAACGACATCCTCGGCGCAGATCCCACATTGAAATCCATGGGACATTATTCACAGTTCCACAACTTTCACATTTTTCATCTGATTTAAACCGTTCCAACTTCAAAATATACAGCCTGTTCAGGAATTGTGTGCTCTACTTCAACAATTCTAAAAAAAATTCCAGGATTTCCCATAATTCCAAATGTTTTTCATTTCCCCCATTCAAAATGAATTGTCAATTTTTCAAACTTCCACAATTCCCACATTTTTCAACCGATTGAAACCATTCCAACTATTCTTACAAACCCCGTTACCATATGAGTTGGGAAATTGTGTTAGATGTAAATATAAACGGAATACAATGATTTGCAAATCCTTTTCAACCCATATTCAATTGAATGCACTACAAAGACAAGATATTTGATGTTCAAACTCATAAACTTTTTTTTTTTTTGCAAATAATAATTAACTTAGAATTTCATGGCTGCAACACGTGCCAAAGTAGTTGGGAAAGGGCACTGTGTTACATCACAGAATTCTTTCCCATTCTTGTTTTATGTAGAGCTTCAGTCGTTCAACAGTCCGGGGTCTCTGCTGTCGTATTTTACGCTTCATAGTGCGCCACACATTTTCGATGGGAGACAGGTCTGGACTGCAGGCGAGCCAGGAAAGTACTCACACTCTTTTTTTACGAAGCCACGCTGTTGTAACACGTGATGAATGTGGCTTGGCATTGTCTTGCTGAAATAAGCAGGGGCGTCCATGAAAAAGACGGCGCTTAGATGGCAGCATATGTTGTTCCAAAACCTGTATGTACCTTTCAGCATTAATGGTGCCTTCACAGATGTGTAAGTTACCCATGCCTTGGGCAATAATGCACCCCCATACCATCACAGATAAATAATAAATGATAAATGGGTTGTACTTGTATAGCGCTTTTCTACCTTCAAGGTACTCAAAGCGCTTTGACACTACTTCCACATTTACCCATTCACACACACATTCACACACTGATGGAGGGAGCTGCCATGCAAGGCGCTAACCAGCACCCATCAGTAGCAAGGGTGAAGTGTCTTGCTCAGGACACAACGGACATGACGAGGTTGGTACTAGGTGGGGATTGAACCAGGGACCCTCGGGTCGCGCACGGCCATTCTTCCACTGCGCCACGCCGCCCCATATTTTTTAAGATGCTGGCTTTTGAACTTTGCGTCGATAATAGTCTGGATGGTTCGCTTCTCCTTTGGTCCAGATGTCACGATGTCGAATATTTCCAAAAACAATTTGAAATGTGGACTCGTCAGACCACAGAACACTTTTCCACTTTGCATGAGTCCATCTCAGATGATCTCGGGCCCAGAGAAGCCAGCGGCGTTTCTGGATGTTGTTGATAAATGGCTTTCGCTTTGCATAGTAGAGCTTTAACTTGCACTTACAGATGTAGCGACGAACTGTATTTAGTGACAGTGGTTTTCTGAAGTGTTCCTGAGCCCATGTGGTGATATCCTTTAGAGATTGATGTCGGTTTTTGATACAGTGCCGTCTGAGGGATCGAAGGTCACGGTCATTCAATGTTGGTTTCCGGCCATGCCGCTTACGTGGAGTGATTTCTCCAGATTCTCTGAACCTTTTGATCATATTATGGACCGGAGATGTTGAAATCCCTAAATTGCTAGCAATTGCACTTTGAGAAACGTTGTTCTTAAACTGTTTGACTATTTGCTCACACATTTGTGGACAAAGGGGTGTACCTCGCCCCATCCTTTCTTGTGAAAGACTGAGCATTTTTTGGGAAGCTGTTTTTATACCCAATCATGGCACCCACCTGTTCCCAATTAGCCTGCACACCTGTGGGATGTTCCAAATAAGTGTTTGATGAGCATTCCTCAACTTTATCAGTATTTATTGCTTCCTTTCCCAACTTCTTTGTCATGTGTTGCTGGCATCAAATTCTAAAGTTAATGATTATTTGCACAAAAAAAAAAATGTTTATCAGTTTGAACATCAAATATGTTGTCTTTGTAGCATATTCAACTGAGTATGGGTTGAAAATTATTTGCAAATCATTGTATTCCGTTTATATTTACATCCAACACAATTTCCCAACTCATATGGAAACGGGGTTTGTACATTCATACTACATTCTGTCAGCATTTCAGTTCAACTTCAGCATTGGAGCATTCACACGCAATTCCTTCAGGAATTGCTTCATCTAGTTGTGGTGTCAAACTCCTTTTCACTGTTGGCCACACTGCAGTTACAGCTGCCCTAATTGTAACACATTGTAACACGGAATTATGAGTAACAAACATTACAACTCAAGCAAGGTTTTTTGGACATTTTACATAGTCTGTATTACTGCAATAAGTTTAAAAGTGTGTTGTAAGATTATTTTACTATTTTTTTTATTTATTATTTAGTTATTTAATTCATATAACGGATATATTTAGATTACTCGTCTGTTCAACTTGAATGTCACAAAATTCCATAAAAACTAAAAGGCATTTTATTTTATTTATTTTTTTAAATACATTTGCATGGTTTCCATTTTTTTAAGTGCCGATCATTCTTGCCAACCCTCTCGAATTATTCGGGAGACTCCCGAAATTCAGCGCCTCTCCCGAAAACCTCCCGGGACAAATATTCTCCCAAAAATCTCCCGATTTCAGCCGGAGCTGGAGGCCACGCCCCCTCCAGCTCCATGCGAACCTTAGTGAGGACAGCCTTTTTTCACGTCCGCTTTCCCACGATATAAACAGCGTGCCTGCCCAATCACGTTATTCCATATTCCATCGGCATACCGCCGATGAGCATGGTGCAGATGGAGAAGATCTTCTCGGCGTCTGTGTTGGCGCACACGTTGCCAAAGCCGACGCTGGTCAGGCTGCTGAGGGTGAAGTTGAGGGCGGCGATGTACGAGCTGCGCACCGACGGGCCGCCGACCGTGTTGTTGACGTAGGGCATCTCCAGGCGTTTGCCCAGCTCATGGAGCCATCCTCGGGGAAGAGACGGGAGGACAACAGGGTGACAAGAACAAAATCATCCAGACTAGAGATAAATTGTATTATTATGTTTATCTTACCTAAAAATAAATATATTTATTAATTTAAAAAAGAAAAACTAAATACATTTTTACTATATTTTGCTAAAAACATCAAAATTAATTGTGTTTTTATTTGTATTTTTTCTGACTCCTTATTACGTCCAGCCATATAATTATACATTAAAATAAACATCCATCCATCCATCCATCTTCTTCCGCTTATCCGAGGTCGGGTCGCGGGGGCAGCAGCCTAAGTAGGGAAGCCCAGACTTCCCTCTCCCCAGCCACTTCGTCCAGCTCCCCCCGGGGGATCCCGAGGCGTTCCCAGGCCAGCCGGGAGACATAGTCTTCCCAACTTGTCCTGGGTCTTCCTCGTGGCCTCCTACCGGTCGGACGTGCCCTAAACAACTCCCTAGGGAGGCGCTCGGGTGGCATCCTGACTAGATGCCCGAACCACCTCATCTGGCTCCTCTCGATGTGGAGGAGCAGCGGCTTTACTTTGAGCTCTCCCCGGATGACAGAGCTTCTCACCCTATCTCTAAGGGAGAGCCCCGCCACCCGGCGGAGGAAACTCATTTCAGCCGCTTGTACCCGTGATCTTGTTCTTTCGGTCATAACCCAAAGCTCATGACCATAGGTGAGGATGGGAACGTAGATAAATAAACATATTTGAAATAATTAATTTTAAATGATCATAATAATTCATTTAAAATGACCATATTCAATTATTAAAATAATTGCTTGTTTATCAACAACTTTAGCATTTTATTCATTACATTTTGAAGCTCTCAGAAGCCATGTTATGTTATATTCCTTAAGATTTATTTATGCAAGTTTGAAGTACCAATTGTCTAAACACAGTTTTGTATGCATATTGTCAGGATGTATGTATATATATATATATATATATATATATATATATTTATTAGGGCTGGGCGATATATCGCGGGTTTGTCTCTGTGCGATATAGAAAATGACTATATCATGATATTCGAGTATGCGTTTTCACGCAGTTGCTTTTAGCTGCTGGCATTACACTACAGGCTCTCCTCGCTCTTTCCTGTCTCTCCTTCTCACAGACAGCAAGCGCAGCTTTTACACACGTCAGGTCATACGTCACATACGTATACGCCCGCGCGCAGCAAAGAGGTAGCGGCATGGCTAACGTTAGCTGTGATGCTAGCGTATCCGTGTGTGCGGTAATACGAGAGAAAAAAGGTGCAAATCTGGTAACAAATGAAGGAATAATTAATTCCCCCAAAAAACAGCAGGGGGTCCATCGTCTGGGGGTGGTTTGGCTTCAAGTGGGAATATGTCGAACAGACAACCGTAATTTAAGTGTGGGGCGAAAGCGTTGCTATAAAAAGTAGCGTTACTGCTAATATGTAGCACCATTTGAAAAGTCACCTGCTAGAGAATGAACAGTGCTTACTCCGCACGTCAACATCTCCGTTCGGTGCCACACGCCCACACCATCAAAATGCCGAGGCAAACATTTCCAGATCAACACCGTATGAAAAAAATAGTGATTTTTTTTAGTTGTGATTTCCTTGTCTACATGAACGTTTTAAAGTAGCATATATTAATGCAGTATGAACAAGAATGTTTTAATGTAGACACATAGAATCATCATACTGCTGTGATTATATGCATCAAGTGTTCATTTAAGGCTAAGGCAAAATATGGAGATATATATCGTGTATCGCGATATGGCCTTAAAATATCACAATATTAAAAAAAAGGCAATATCGCCCAGCCTTAATATATGTATATGTATATGTATATATATATATATATATATATATATATTTATTTATTAGCTGTAAATAATACTCCTCCCCTCTTAACCACGCCCCCGCCCCACCCCGACCAAGCCTCCCACCCCCCATCCCCCCACCTCCCGAAATCGGAGGTCTCAAGGTTGGCAAGTGTGGTGCAGATTCGGTTAAAATGTAAACGATATCCATCCCTCGTCCTGTGTATCTTTATGAGTAGACAACGCATTTTCAAACATTGAGGCCGCAGGGCCAAACGAGTCATGTCTGTGCTCTGTCAGTATGTCGGCATATTGTAGAGACAGGCTGGAGGAGGAAAACATCAATTGTCTGGAGGAGCGCAGGGAACGACTCAGGCACATGCTCGAAGAGGAACAAAAACAACTGAACGCCGAGCTGAAGGAGCTGAAAGTGGAGAAAGGGCAAGGCATATCAATGGAGAGAAGAAAAAAGGTAGATAGTGCATCAAATTATATCCTTGCTGCTTGTTTGATGTGCTTATTTAATTCACTGTGTTGTACATTTAGCTGGCACAGGAGCTGCTGAAGGAGCACTGGAAAAGAACCAAACCGGAACCGCAACAGGTAGCCTAAACCAGCACTATGATTTCGTAATGGACAGTGGGAGCATGGGCGATTGGACTGTGATAAACAATGCTTTTTCTTTTTTCTGTATTTCCATATACTTGTGTCAGAATTATTCTGTTGGACCTACTGTAATATTGTTTTTTTTCTTGGTCATTTTCTTAAAATTGTTTCTGTGTCAGTCACTCGGTTTCAAGTCTAAAATATTAGCAAGTTTAGTGCAGTGGTTCTCAAATGTAGTACTATCTCAGATAGTACTATCTGAGATAGTACAAAAGTACTATATCAGAAAAAACTTGGCTTGCAACCATACTGACCCACATACAGTAACTTAGTAGGCCTAAGATTTCACTAAAAACAAGGCATGGGTTTTATCTAATAAGTATATACAGTATATTATTTTTGGCCACTATAACATTACACACAGAACAGTAACTCTGTTTGAACATAGGAAAATAAAACCCTGTACTTTAATCAAGCGGTTCTTTGGCGTACCACTAATGGCCGCCCTGACTAGGGGTTCACGTACCACAGTTTGAGAATCACTGGTCTATTGCGTAGTTGACAAAGTTGTCATGTCTCCAAATGCACAGCAAGACGTGGCGGAGCAGGAGGACACGCAAAACAATTATGAGAGGACCCGAAGAGAATATGTGGGGCAGGAGGATATGCAAAACAATTATGAGAGGATCCGAAGAGAATCTGTGGAGAGAATCGAACAAGAGGAGGAAAACAGGAGAGCTGAGGAGATACAGCGAGCGGAAAACCTTCGCAAACTGATGGAAGAGCTGCGGCTAAAGGAAGAGGAGGTATTCAGATACAAGTCAAAAGGAGCAATACTGAGGAAAAAAATGACACCACACTTACATTTGTGTTGTTCCTCCAAGGCCACTTGTCTAAGGAAGGAGGAAGAGTCCTTGCAAGTGCAGCTGTGGGATGTGGGGAAGATCGATGCAGAGAGGAGGAAAATAGAGGAAGGACGAAAGAAGGATGCCATGCGGTAAGGATAGCTGTTTAGAAGGAGCGGAAACTTTCTGCTGAGTGGATGGACTCTAAGATCTCTGAACTGATCTCCATTTAGGAATTTTCTCATCCGACAGTATCGCTTTCAGCTTAGGAGGAGAGCCCAGCAAGTGCGAGAAGAACTGGTGAGTGCTTCCCTGTTTTTTAATAAAACAATTTTGTGAACTATTAACGCCAGTATGTGCCGAAGAAAGTACTCTGTTTTTCAGACTATAAGACGCACTTAAAATCCTTTAATTTTCTGAAAAATCGACAATGCGCCTTATAAACCGGCGCACCTTATGTATGTATTAATTCTGGTTGTGGTACATGGTGTAGTAAGGGTGACCAGTAGATGGCAGTCACACATAGGAGATAAGTGTGGACTGCAGGCTGACGCTTGTTCAATAAATGTCGTTAGCAAGTACCGCCGGTAAGCAAGCAACACCAAAGCTTTAATGTTTCAGTGAGAATATAGAACGTTGCACACTGCTTTTAAAGACTCTGTCAAAATGTTTTAGTATGGCTTTTGTAAGCTACGAAGCCGGCGCCGCTTGATGGATTGTCGGAGCATTACGGCTACCCGTAGTCAGACGTACTGTGCTTCAACATACGAGTGTGTGGATAAAGACCCAAACTTGCACATATTAGGGCACATATTATCTGGCGTTTTGTTTCGACCTATTACGCAAAATCAACTTTTCTTACCTATTGGTACCTGCTGTTGTGTATTTGGAATTTGCATAAGTCCCGAAAATGTGCACGCATTGTAGTCCGCAAGCTCCTTCTTTTTCTCTAGACTCTTGTTGTGGGGCATTCATCCTCCCCTGTTGCCATTTTTATTACAATTTAGTGTATAGTTCGGACTTAATCTGTCAGTAGAAGACGCTATGGAAGCGCTAAAAACTACAACAAAAGATGACAGGGAGAAGAGAAGACGTAGTCGAAGTGGAGCCATTTAAATAAGACTGCCCAAGAACGGTGCAATCTTAGGAAATGGTCAGACAGCGGCTGGAGGACGATCTGTAAAGCATAATCTATGCAACATTTGACCAAATATTATGTAGAGCATAAGGAAATGTTTTAAATTTAGGAAAGCAATCATAATATGACCCTTTTAATGCGCCTTCTAATCCAGTAAGCCTTGTGTATGAAAATAGACCCGTTCATCGACCGTGCACCTCATAATTCTTTGCTCCTTATAGTCTGGAAAATACAGTATTTATGAATACTTGCTAACGATGTGTTTCCCTAATTCAGTAATATCATATTACCATTATTAAGCCGCACCCACTTAATTGTATTTTGTATATATATTGGCCGCACAGGTCTGTAAGCTGCAGGTGTCCACATTGAAACATGAACTATTTACACAGGCACTTGTGTTCATTCAAATGTAACACAAGTCAGTGGCTGTAACACAACATACAGTAAGTATCCTACCAGAGAAGTCATTAAGTGCTCTCTTTGTCTTTCTCCTGGGTGGGCATGTACTGTATACCTAGTACAGGTATTTTTTGGTACTGCTTACAAATTTGTCTAGGAGGACCGTTAAAGATGCTGGAAAAATGATCCATCTATCTTTGTTTTTTTTTAATCCAGCTGACTGTTGTAATTATGGCACACCGTCACATTCACTTTAAGTGACACTGCTATGCATAGAATCTGATAAACAGCTTGGAATAATCACAAATAAGGTAGCAACACCACAAAAAAAGAGTGTAGCACAAAAATATTTCCTTGTCAAGCAAGCTAATAAGAGTTAGTGTCAATTTGAAGTGAACGCGCTTCATCAACCGTACTCTTAGTGATCCAGTAACCACAGGCGAATATTAATCCACTCAAAGTGAAAAATGTAAGTAATGTAATAATAAAAGTTTCTCTGAAGCAAGATAGTATCCTCTGACAGATCTCTAGTCGCTGACTGACGTCACTCCATCGCATCACTTTTGCTAATTAATTGTATTAATTTGACAGATTCACAGACTAAATATAGTACCACATATACTCCAGCTCATAAACTTACAATACAATTTAAATAATAATTTTGGGGCAATTTTGCGGCTGTGTTTGATGCACTCTGTCCCTACATTTATGCTGTGGTTAGTGACCTGAATGTCAGAAAATACACAGCCACCAAAAATAAACGTATTACCCCAATTTTTCCAAATTCTTCATTGTCTTTGGACCAACAAATACGGAGAAATTATTACTTTTGTGTAAAAAGTACGTCTACTTTGGAATTTGCCTCCAATGTAATATTTGTAATCACTGCACTATATATGCCTTTGCTTTTCCATTTTTTAAATGGTTTTCATAAGTTTTGCTGTGGCGAGTCATGGCTTCCTGATTTCATTATCACCATATTAACTTGAATACTGAACTAATGCTGCTTTTTACTGCATTATTTATTAATTTGGATTATTGGTGACACATGCAGAAAAGGTGCAATTTTGAATCAAAGTTTAGTCAGGCAAAGGGTATTAATTCTCTGTTGCTGAGAGTGCAATATAGCAGGTTTCCATGTGTATGTATGCTCGCTCTTTGCACAAGAAACTGTTATTGCCTCTACAGTTTTCCCGGCAAACCTTCAATTCCAATATTTTATTTCCTTTGTGGGTTGCGGAGAACGTATAGAATTGCTTCCCGCATTTTTTGCAAGTAGCTCATCCCCACGCCGCGCAACAGGGCATGTTTACACAGCAAACACTAAAAGAAATGTATAATGAGTGCAGTGTTGCTTAGCTGCGGCTTTGAATTGGTACGTAACATGGCGCCCTGTAGTCACGCGAGTGCCTTTTGACCAATCATCGAAGAGATCGCTTGAAACCAAGTTTTCCATACTCTCTGTATACCGGTACTCGACTCCAGTGAGGTGCGGTCACAGGAGGCAGGTGAGTCGGGGCCTCACCTGCCATCATGGAAAGAAAAAAAATGTAAAAAGAAAAAAAAAAAATTAAATTACCGGTACGTGTATCCAGTGATTATACTATAAAGTTATTTTCCGTTTAACTTCACCAGTTTTAGATTATTTTTATTCAAAATCGCTGAATTTTCACATTTGCCGTTCAAATGTGAAACTAGGCCACCTACTCAGTGGCCTAGTGGTTAGAGTGTCCGCCCTGAGATCGGTAGGTTGTGAGTTCAAACCCCGGCCGAGTCATACCAAAGATTATAAAAATGGGACCCATTGCCTCCCTGCTTGGCACTCAGCATCAAGGGTTGGAATTGGGGGTTAAATCACCAAAATGATTCCCGGGCGCGGCCACTGCTGCTGCCCACTGCTCCCCTCACCTCCCAGGGGGTGATCAAGGGTGATGGGTCAAATGCAGAGAATAATTTCGCCACACCTAGTGTGTGTGTGACAATCATTGGTACTTTAACTTTAACTTTTTAACAAATACTGAAAAGAGACGGTGCGGTGATCAGCAGCCAGTTGAGGCACGTCACTCAGTTGTGCCTCAACATGGATTACGGACTCGGCTAACTGCTGGCCTGCTGTGCAGTGAGACCGTATTGCTATATTAACTATATTATACATTTCCATAGTTTAGTTAGCTGAGGTATATAATGTACAGTGTATTTTGTCAACAACTGTATGTGTGTAACGCATTTCTTGTGCGGAGCAATCATAAAACTGCTGCGAAGACGGACTGGCTGAGGCTTGCAGTAATCCCGCCTCCTGGTGCCGGTTAATGCACCCCGCGCACCCCCCGACGGGAGCGCCACACCAATCAAAGCCCACACCCAAACCCTTCACGTGCAAGACCGAATCCACCCAAAAAAAGTCACTTAACAAGAAGCCAAAAAGTGCAAAAACAACAATGCTCGCGCCGGAGGAGCCGTGAACGACTGCAGGGACACAACATTAGGTACACCTGCAGACTGCAGCAAGGATTTCATATTTCATTCATTCACAACTCCTCCAACACGAACACCACTGTTCCCGCACTTATAAGTAAAGGTAAGACCATAATAACGTTTTTTTTATTAAATGTGCTTTTTTTGTGTGCTACAGTTTGTATGTGTAAAGTTAAAGTTAAGTTAAAGTACCAATGATTGTCACACACACACTAGGTGTAATGAAATTTGTCCTCTGCATTTGACCCATCCCCTTGTTCACCCCCTGGGAGGTGAGGGGAGCAGTGGGCAGCAGCGGCGCCGCGCCCGGGAATAATTGTTGGTGATTTAACCCCCAATTCCAACCCTTGATGCTGAGTGCCAAGCAGGGAAAAATGCTGGTATGAGCTTTTAAACATAACCCGTTAACTGCTGCCAATCAAATGGTGAATAAGATACTCTTTAGGGTTCACATGTTTGTAAATCTGACTGTGATGAAGTCAGTGCCTCACCAGTCATGAACCTCACCGCACGTCACTGATCGACTCTGCTGGAACCTAATCTGAAATATTTCACTTTGAAACTCATTTTTGAAAAATATTGCATATTTAGTTTTTTTCCCCATGATAAAAATATAGTTGTTGTTTTTTTTGGTTTTTTTTTACAAAAAAAACATCAAATCCATTTTTTGGCAAGGAGGCATACTATTGAGTTTTTATGAATTATTGACATAAAAAAGGCTGTAATTGTTTTCTTTACAAAAACAGCATAAAACATAAAAAAAACAAAAACATTTCAAATATATAAAAACTTTATATCTATGATAGGTTTAAAGCTGTTAAACATTTAAAGCGTTTAAAGTTACAAAAACATTTTTTTTCACCTACTTATAATACATTTTTTAACATGTCTGTTTTTCGGCTAAGCAGAGATTGTGGAAGTTTTTGGAAAATATTTCTTTGACTTTATTGTTGGAAATGCATCTGCTTTGAGTGTCGCAGGATATCCACACATTCTTGCCATCTCTGTCGTAGCATAGCTTTCGTCGGTAAAGTGTGCGGAACAAACGTCCAATTTCTTGCCACTTTCGCATCTTTGGGCCACTGGTGCAACTTGAATCCGTCCCTGTTCGTGTTGTTACACCCTCCGACAACACACCGATGAGGCATGATGTCTCCAAGGTACGGAAAACAGTCGAAAAAACAGAAAATAACAGAGCTGATTTGACTCGGTGTTTGAGAAAATGGCGGATTGCTTCCCGATGTGACGTCACGTTGTGACGTCATCGCTCCGAGAGAGAATAATAGAAAGGCGTTTAATTCGCAAAAATTCACCCATTTAGAGTTTGGAAATCGGTTAAAAAAATATATGGTCTTTTTTCTGCAACATCAAGGTATATATTGACGCTTACATAGGTCTGGTGATAATGTTCCCCTTTAAAGCATTGAAAGTAAAAAAACTACTTGTTATAAATTTTTTAAAGCGTCTAAGTAGAGATAGTGGGAGTTTTTGGGAAAATACAGTCATTTTACCAAAAATAATAAGGCATCAAAGTCAGCGTTATGAATTGTTTACCTAAAAAAAGGCTGTAATAATTTTTTTCTTTACATAACAGCATAAAAAATAAAAAAAACATTGCAAATATATACAAACTTTATATATATGATAGGTCTAATAAAGCTGTTAAAACATTTAAAGTGTTGAAACGTACTTAAAATAAAAAATTACCTACATACGATACATTTTTTAAAATGTCTGTTTTTCGGCTTAGTAGAGATAGTAAGTTTTTGGGGAAAATACGGTCATTGTTCCAAAAATAATAGGGCATCAAAGTCAGTGTTGTTATGAATTATTGACATATTAAAGGCTGTAATTACCTCATCTAAAGTATTCCACTTTGCAACTCTTGTTGGGAAATTATGCATAGTTTGTGTTTTTTCCATCCATCCATCCATCCATCCATCCATCCATCTTCTTCCGCTTATCCGAGGTCGGGTCGCGGGGGCAGCAGCCTAAGCAGGGAAGCCCAGACTTCCCTCTCCCCAGCCACTTCGTCCAGCTCCTCCCGGGGGATCCCGAGGCGTTCCCAGGCCAGCCGGGAGACATAGTCTTCCCAACGTGTCCTGGGTCTTCCTCGTGGCCTCCTACCGGTCGGACATGCCCTAAACACCTCCTTAGGGAGGCGCTCGGGTGGCATCCTGACCAGATGCCCGAACCACCTCATCTGGCTCCTCTCGATGTGGAGGAGCAGCGGCTTTACTTTGAGCTCCCCCCGGATGACAGAGCTTCTCACCCTATCTCTAAGGGAGAGCCCCGCCACCCGGCGGAGGAAACTCATTACGGCCGCTTGTACCCGTGATCTTGTCCTTTCGGTCATAACCCAAAGCTCTTGACCATAGGTGAGGATGGGAACGTAGATCGACCGGTAAATTGAGAGCTTTGCCTTCCGGCTCAGCTCCTTCTTCACCACAACGGATCGATACAGCGTCCGCATTACTGAAGACGCCGCACCGATCCGCCTGTCGATCTCACGATCCACTCTTCCCTCACTCGTGAACAAGACTCCGAGGTACTTGAACTCCTCCACTTGTGTTTTTTCCATCATAAAAAATGTTGGGGGCCTTTACAAAAAGAGCATAAAACATTTGAAAAAACAATACAAATATATAAAAACTATCTATGGATAGGTCAGAAGCATTGAAGTAAAATATATATATGAAGTTGAAGTATATATATATATAACTTAACACTTTTTTGAGCGTGTCCGGTTTTCATCACTAAGGAGGCCTAATGTACAAACCCCGTTTCCATATGAGTTGGGAAATTGTGTTAGATGTAAATATAAACGGAATACAATGATTTGCAAATCCTTTTCAACCCATATTCAATTGAATCTTAGATGAGCTCAGGCCCAGCGAAGCCGACGGCATTTCTGGGTGTTGTTGATAAACGGTTTTCGCCTTGCATAGGAGAGTTTTAACTTGCACTTACAGATGTAGCGACCAACTGTAGTTACTGACAGTGGGTTTCTGAAGTGTTCCTGAGCCCATGTGGTGATATCCTTTACACACTGATGTCGCTTGTTGATGCAGTACAGCCTGAAGGATCGAAGGTCACGGGCTTAGCTGCTTACGTGCAGTGATTTCTCCAGGTTCTCTGAACCCTTTGATGATATTACGGACCGTAGATGGTGAAATCCCTAAATTCCTTGCAATTGCTGGTTGAGAAAGGTTGTTCTTAAACTGTTCAACAATTTGAATGACTGAGCATTTCATGGAATCTACTTTTATACCCAATCATGGCACCCACCTGTTCCCAATTTGCCTGTTCACCTGTAGGATGTTCCAAATAAGTGTTTGATGAGCATTCCTCAACTTTATCAGTATTTATTGCCACCTTTCCCAACTTCTTTGTCACGTGTTGCTGACATCAAATTCTAAAGTTAATGATTATTTGCAAAAAAAAAAAAAGTTTATCAGTTTGAACATCAAATATGTTGTCTTTGTAGTGCATTCAATTGAATATGGGTTGAAAAAGATTTGCAAATAATTGTATTCCGTTTATATTTACATCTAACACAATTTCCCAACTCATATGGAAACGGGGTCTGTAGTTTTGAATGAAATGAGTCCCTAATAGCGTTGTACCTCCCAGGAAGTGGACCTCAGGCTCCTGGCGGCCTTGCTGCATGGAGAGCAGCAGCAAAATGAAGAAGTGAGGGCGGTGACGGCGAGAAGAGAAAGAGTCTTCGCCGACGCCGCCTGGATGAAGCGTGTCATCGAGGAGCAGCTCCAGCTGGAGAGAGAGCGGGAGGCCGAGTTTGACTTCCTACACAGGTGATATGGCAGCTCTCGCTCTGGGAAAGATGGATCCTCTAAAAGAGTATTTTAATATGCGTTCCTTAGAGAGGAAGCTCAATACGTGTGGGAGCAACGGGAAGCGACGTGGGAGAGGGAGAGAAAAGCCAGAGAGATGCTCATGCACGAGGTGCACTTTTATCTAAAAACTTGAGCCAGGTAATAAAAGTCAACATGAACAATGATGTTTTTGTCTTTCAAAAGGTGCTGGCAGAGAGGCGGAAGATGCTGGCGCTGAAGATGCAGATCAACCGCAAGGCTCAGTTAGAGTCCTTGAAGAAACGAGACGAGATGATCCGGGAGCTGGAGGAGCTAAAGGAGTTTGGACGCCAGGACGAGAACCAAGACAGCTTTGAGGTTTTTGGAGTGAATGAAGAGAGGCTGGCTTGTGTACTCTGTACGTCTGGATTTAATGCCGTTTGTGTTCACGCCCTGCAGGTGGAGCAGCAGCTTGAAGAGCAGTGCAGGATAGAGGAGGAAGAGAAAGAAAACAGAAGTGCTTATCTTGTCCACAGGGAGGCGCTGAGGAAAGACCAGCAGTGGATGCCACACACAGGATACCAGCCAACGGTAAATACATGTGTAGTGTAGTTTTCAATGGTTACATTCTTTTTATCTCCTTTGCAGATTCACAGTCAACCTCGAATAGCGTGGACATGAGCAGCTGACATCTTTTATTGTCCTATGAAGAATTATGTCTGCTTTTTAAATTAAATGTCTGCTTTTTAAATAAAGAATTCTTTATAAATGAAATATGTCTGTTTTTTAAAATGTCTGCTTTTTAAATAAAGAATTAAGTCTTTATAAATGAAATATTATGTCTGCTTTTTAAAAGAAATATTTCTGCTTTTTAAATAAAGAATTAAGTATTTTTAAATGAAATATGTCTGCCTTTTAAATTAAGAATTAAGTCTGCTTTTTAAATGAAGAATTAAGTCTGCTTTTTAAATGAAAAATGTCTGCTTTATAAATGAAATAAGTCTGCTTTTTAAATAAAATGTCTGCTTTTTTAATGAAATGTCTGCTTTTTAGATGGAGAATTAAGTCTGCTTTTTAAATGAAGAATTAAGTGCTTTTTAAATTAAATATGTCTGGTTTTTTAATTAATTAACTATTTTTAAATTAAGTCTGCTTTTTTTAATTAAGAATTAAGTCTTTTTAAATGAATTAAGTCTGCTTTTTAAATAAAATGTCTGTTTTTTTAAATTAAATATCTGCTTTTTAAATGAAATATGTCTGCTTTTTAAATGAAATGTCTACTTTTTAAATGAAGAATGAAGTCTGCTTTATAAATGAAATGTCTGCTTTTTAAATGAAGAATGAAGTCTGCTTTATAAATGAAATGTCTGCTTTTTAAAATGAAGTAAGTCCGCCTTTTAAATTAAGTCTGCTTTTTAAATAAAATGTCTGCTTTTTAAATGAAATGTCTGCTTTTTAGATGGAGAATTAAGTGCTTTTTAAATGAAATGTCCACTTTTTAAATGAAGAATGAAGTCTGCTTTATAAATGAAATGTCTACTTTTTAAATGAAGAATGAAGTCTGCTTTATAAATGAAATGTCTGCTTTTTAAAATGAAGAAGTAAGTCCGCCTTTTAAATTAAGTCTGCTTTTTAAATAAAATGTCTGCTTTTTAAATGAAATGTCTGCTTTTTAGATGGAGAATTAAGTGCTTTTTAAATGAAATGTCCACTTTTTAAATTAAAAATTAAGTCTGCTTTTTAAATGAAATGTCTGTTTTTTAAAATGAATTAAGTCTGCTTTTTAAATGAATAATTAAGTATGCTTTTGAAATGAAATGTCTGTTTTTTTAAATTAAATATCTGCTTTTTAAATGAAATATGTCTACTTTTTAAATGAAGAATGAAATCTGCTTTATAAAAGAAATATGTCTGCTTTTTAAATGAATTAAGTCTGCTGTTTAAATGAAATATGTCTGCTTTTTAAATAAATATTTTTAAATGAATTAAGTCTGCTTTTTTAAATTAAAAATTAAGTCTGCTTTTTAAATGAAATGTCTGTTTTTTAAAATGAATTAAGTCTGCTTTTTAAATGAATAATTAAGTCTGCTTTTTAAATGAAATGTCTGTTTTTTTAAATTAAATATCTGCTTTTTAAATGAAGAATGAAGTCTACTTTATAAAATAAATATGTCTGCTTTTTAAATGAATAATTAAGTCTGCTTTTTAAATAAAATATGTTTGCTTTTTAAATGAAGAATTAAGTCTACTTAAAAAAAAAAAAAGAGTTAAGTGGGACGGCGTGGCGCAGTGGAAGAGTGGCCGTGTGCGACCCGAGGGTCCCTGGTTCAATCCCCACCTAGTACCAACCTCGTCATGTCCGTTGTGTCCTGAGCAAGACACTTCACCCTTGCTCCTGATGGGTGCTGGTTAGCGCCTTGCATGGCAGCTCCCTCCATCAGTGTGTGAATGTGTGTGTGAATGGGTAAATGTGGAAGTAGTGTCAAAGCGCTTTGAGTACCTTGAAGGTAGAAAAGCGCTATACAAGTACAACCCATTTATTTATTTAAGTCTGTTTTTTAAATAATCAAGTCTGCTTTTTAAATGAAATATGTCTGCTTTTTAAATGAGCCTGCAAGTGTTGACATTTTATTTTTCCCCTCAAGTCTGTATTTAATAAATGCATATTTAATGCCAACCAAGCAGCCTTTTTCTTACATATAAATTAAGTTTATTTAGAAAATAAGTTTTTCCCAGTTCATGTACAGTACACCCCCTTCACTCATCATCCTGTGACATTGAAGTTGTGCTGCACGATCAGGAAACATCCACAGCTTTATCCCACAGTGTGAGACATTGACACTAGCAATCAAACAATCACTACACATCATGTAGTGATTGACAGCACGTACACATCATGTAGTGATTGACAGCACGTACACATCATGTAGTGATTGACAGCGCGTACACATCATGTAGTGATTGACAGCACGTACACATCATGTAGTGATTGACAGCACATACGTACACATCATGTATTGATTGACAGCGCGTACACATCATGTAGTGATTGACAGCACGTACACATCATGTAGTGATTGACAGCACGTACACATCATGTAGTGATTGACAGCACGTACACATCATGTAGTGATTGACAGCACGTACACATCATGTAGTGATTGACAGCGCGTACACATCATGTAGTGATTGACAGCACGTACACATCATGTAGTGATTGACAGCACATACGTACACATCATGTATTGATTGACAGCGCGTACACATCATGTAGTGATTGACAGCACGTACACATCATGTAGTGATTGACAGCACGTACACATCATGTAGTGATTGACAGCACGTACACATCATGTAGTGATTGACAGCACGTACACATCATGTATTGATTGACAGCGCGTACACATGTAGTGATTGACAGCACGTACACATCATGTAGTGATTGACAGCACGTACACATCATGTAGTGATTGACAGCACGTACACATCATGTAGTGATTGACAGCGCGTACACATCATGTAGTGATTGACAGCACGTACACATCATGTAGTGATTGACAGCACGTACACATCATGTAGTGATTGACAGCACGTACACATCATGTATTGATTGACAGCGCGTACACATGTAGTGATTGACAGCACGTACACATCATGTAGTGATTGACAGCACGTACACATCATGTATTGATTGACAGCGCGTACACATCATGTAGTGATTGACAGCACGTACACATGTAGTGATTGACAGCACGTACACATCATGTAGTGATTGACAGCACGTACACATCATGTATTGATTGACAGCGCGTACACATCATGTAGTGATTGACAGCACGTACACATCATGTAGTGATTGACAGCACGTATACATCATGTAGTGATTGACAGCACGTACACATCATGTAGTGATTGACAGCACATACGTACACATCATGTAGTGATTGACAGCGATGCTGCAAAAGGAAACTAGGTTGCATGCATTGAATAGTTGAAGTCCACAAAATAGGACAAGTCATGTAAATACATTTTTATATTCTGCAGACATCTGTAAATGTTCTAAATTAAAATCTAAATGTATTAGGGAACGCTTATCTGGCAAGAGTTATTAGCAATAACATCATTATTGTATGGCTTTGACTGGAAAGTATTTCCTTGCACAGCGGTACCTCAGTTTCTGTTCATCTGTTTCAAAGGGCTTTTTCCCCCCATAGGAAACAATGTTAATCCTATTCATTTGTTTCTGACACCTACAAATGTTAAATATTTTTTATAGTTATATATGCCAAAAATGTGAATTAAATATAAATCCGGAGTCTTCGACTTGAGGGCCTCATGAAGTATTCACCTCAGCTTGCTTAACGCAAGTTGCTCTTTGTATTGTCCAATGTTTGTTATGCTGTAACTTTGCGGTTACACTGTCATTGTAGTTAGTGAAGTGGGAAGTGAATTATATTTATATAGCGCTTTTTCTCTAGTGACTCAAAGCGCTTTACATAGTGAAACCCAATATCTGAGTTACATTTAAACCAGTGTGATTGGCACTGGGAGCAGGTGGGTACAGTGTCTTGCCCAAGGAAACAACGGCAGTGATTAGGATGGCGGAAGCGGATATCGAATCTGGAACCCTCAAGTTGTTGGCACGGCCACTCTACCAACCGAGCTAAGTACCAGTTAGTGTCTCAAACTGGGACGTGTACCAGTAATGGTACGCAGGCTCCATCTAGTGGTACTCCAAAGAATCACTCGATTAAAGTACCATATTTTTCGGACCATAAGGCGCACTTAAAATCCTTGCATTTTTTCTGAAAAATCCACAGTGCGCCTTAAAACCTGGTGCGCCTAATGTACGTATTCATTCTGGTTATGCTTACAACCTTGTGACCAGTTGATGGCAGTCGCACACAGGAGACACGTGTGGACTGCAGGTTGACGCCAGCAAGTACAGGTAAGCAAGCAACACCAAAAATGTTGTTTCATTGAGAATATAGAACATTACACACGGCACTCGAAAATCTGTCATAATGTTTTAGTACGACTTTGGTAAGCTACCGCTTGATGGATTGTCGCAGAATTACGGCTACCCTAGTCAGACGTACTGTGCTTCGATTATGGTGTATGTATAAGGTCCATAATTTGGCACTTATTAGGAGACATTACCTGGCGTTTTGTTTCGCCATTTTATGCAAAACCAACTTTTCTTACCTATTGGTACCTGCTGTTGTGTATGCATAAATTGTAGTCCGCGCCGTAGTCCACCATTCAAATTTATGTAGACCATAGTAAAGTGTTTTAAGGGGAAAATCAACAATATGACCCCTTTGTTGCACCTTATACCAGTTGATGGCAGTAACACGCAGGAGATATGTGTGGACTGCAGGTTGACGCCTGTTCAATAAATGACGCCAGCAAGTACAGGTAAGCAAGCAACACCAGAACGTTGTTTCGTTGAGAATATAGAACATCGCACACGGCATTCACAAATCTGTCAGTGTTTTAGTACGACTTTGGTAAGCTACAAAGCCGCATTGCTTGATGGATTGTCGCAGCATTACAGCTACCATAGTCAGACATACTGTGCTTCAACATATACATATTATTATGGTGTGTGTGTATAAGGACCCTAATTTGTCACCTATTATGAGACATTACCTGGCGTTTTGTTTGGACATATTATGCAAAACCAATTTTTCTCACCTATTGGTCCCTGCTGATGTGTATGTGTAAATTGTAGTCCGCACTGTAGTCCACCATTACAATTTATGTAGACCACAGTAAAGTGTATTAAGGGGGGAAAAAAACAATATGACCCCTTTGTTGCACCTTATACCAGTTGATGGCAGTAACACGCAGGAGGTACGTGTGGACTGCAGGTTGACACCTGTTCAATAAATGACGACAGCAAGTACAGGTAAGCAAGCAACACCAGAAACGTTGTTTCGTTGAGAATATAGAACATCGCACACGGCATTCACAAATCCGTCACAGTGTTTTAGTACGACTTTGGTAAGCTACAAAGCCGCATCGCTTGATGGATTGTCGCAGCATTACAGCTACCATAGTCAGACGTACTGTGCTTTGACATTTGGGTATTATTATGGTGTGTCTATAAGGACCATAATTTGGCACCCATTCGAGACATTACCTGCCGTTCTGTTTCGTCATATTATGCAAAACCAACTTTTCTTACCTATTGGTACCTGCTGATGTGTATGTGTAAATTGTAGTCCGCGCCGTAGTCCACCATTACAATTTATGTAGACCACAGTAAAGTGTTTTAGTATTATGCAAATATAAGAGAATAAAACACTTTATAGTCATCAACATGAGAGCATGATGACATAGAAACTGAAACAAACTTTAATTAATCAATAAAATAACAATTTAATGATTTGGTGCGTTTATTACAATTATATTACAATCAATTATTTTTAAATGTAGTTAATGGATACTGTGCACAATACTTTGATCATTTTATCTCATTTTAATGTTTTCTTTATGTGAATCACAACTTATGGACCTATTTATTTATGACAACAGTTGTTTATTAGTCATGCTTTTACTTTGTGGTCCAAATGGGGAACAGGAAGTGAACAAATGTGTCAAATGAGTTAACCCAGAAATGTCCAAAGTCTGGCTCGCAGAATAAAAGCAAATAAAATAAATAAAGCAAGAAAAAGACATAATATAGTGAGGAAAAAGCCTAAATGTTGCTACCAATAACTGTTGGTGGGTTAGGGGGGGGAAATAATATGACCATTTTGTTGCACCTTATAATCTGACGCGCCTTTTGTATGAAAATAGACCTGCCCATCGGCAGTGTGCCTTATGGTGCACCCTATGATCCGAAAAATACATAGTGTTTTATTGTCCAATATTCAAACGCAGTGTTACTGTTCAAACTGAGCAAAATTGTACTGTGGCCAAAATATTAAATATACCTGTTAAATACAACCTCTAACTTGTTTTTAATGAATACTTAGGCCTACTAGGCTTGGAGAGCTTTTTTTCTGAGGTGGTATTTGGTGAAAAAAGTTTAAGAACCAGTGGGATTCAAGTTAGCTATAATATATTTAACTATTAGGTCTTACACTACTACTAGTTAAGCAGAGGGCCACAAAATTTGGCAAGTTTGAGACCGCTCATATTTGATACATTGGCAATAAAAATAAGGAGTCTCTTTGTAACCTGACAGCCTGAAGCCCGAGCTGTCAACTTGACGTCCAGCGCAAGCTCTTAAAGTGTCGGCAAGTGATGGCTTACGCAATAATAAACTGTACACACTGGCCTCTGTTATCTACACAACTACGCAGGTCAGCCGGTGAGCACCATTTTGACCTTTTAAATGTGACGCTCGCCAACGAGTCGAGTGTGTCGGGAGATGTTTTTAAGCGAACTGATTGGACTGGAGTCACACGGACTTAAAAAACCCACACAATTAGCAGGAGTCAAAAGAAAGGTAGCAATATTTGGATGCACTTGTCTGGTTTGTTGTTTTATAATGGATTTGTTAAGTAGCCTGGATTATGTTTATTTTGTAAACACTTTTGTTTTTTTGCATGACTACATAAAAAGATTGGATTTAACAATAAATACATACGAGGTAGCGTAGTACTATTTTATATATTGTGCTCATTTTTATTTTTTATACACAGTATTGAAGATTTGTAGGCTATATTTTTCCCTGTATTATTAAAATTACATTTTACAGTTAAGTTGATTTGCATTGAGGTCATTATTATAGTGTAGTTTTTTTATTGTGCCACAAAGTTTCTTAAATTTAAAATATGACCTCACTGTCATATTTATATTTAATAAGGCACACATAAAATGCAATCATAGTTCATATTTTAGAATATCTCCCAGTGTAAATTTGTGAAAGTGTTCATTCTATTTCTAATTCATAAATGCAAATAAAAAAAACACATTTCGGGCCATTTTTCCTATTTTAATTTCTGAAAACAAAAGTTGGACAACTATTTAATAACACTTTTTTAAACCTCCTGCTGAACAAAGATGTTACCGTTATGCGAAAAACATGCCAAACACAAAGGAAAAGCTAAACTACTGCTTCCGGTTCAATTTGTCATCACACAGACAACCACGCAATTTTGGATGAGCATACAGTATATTCGATTTTTGTGTTTATCTAGAAAAATAAAAATCCATAAAAGGAAAACAGCACACAATCCAATTTTATGGCAATATTTTAATGAAAATCAACGCTTTTTTGTTTGTTTTAAAATCTGCCATATATAATAAAAATGGAAAAACGGCCCTAATTTAGTTTTTTGATTTGCGTTTCAGAATTGGAAATAGAATGAACGGAAGGTACGCGGACCATTCAGGTCCAAATGATATCACTGCTACAAGTGATTATTTAACCGAGTAACTTCTGACAAAATTCTTTAAAAAAAAAAGAAAAAAAAAAGAAAAGAAATACAGGTGAAACTTAAAAAAAATACAATATCATGCGAAAGGTTCGTTTATTCCAGCAATTAGATTTACAAGGTGAAACTAATATATGACATCATTACATGCAACTCAATATAATCCAAGCCTTCTTTTGATATAATTTTTATGATTATGGCTTACAGTTTATGAAAACCTCAAATTGAAAATCTCCGCAAAATGTTGAGGTTTTCAATAACTGTTCCCATGATCATGGAAATTAAAACAAATAAAGGCTTAAAGGGGAACTTTATCACAATTTCAGAAGGGTTAAAACCATTAAAAATCAGTTCCCAGTGGCTTATTATATTTTTCGAAGTTTTTTTCAAAATTTTACTCATCACGCAATATCCCTAAAAAAAGCTTCAAAGTGCCTGATTTTAACCACCCGTCCATTTTCCTGTGACGTCACATAGTGAAGCCAACACAAACAAACATGGCGGAAAGAACAGCAAGCTATAGCGACATTAGCTCAGATTCAGACTCGGATTTCAGCGGCTTAAGCGATTCAACAGATTACGCATGTATTGAAACGGATGGTTGTAGTGTGGAGGCAGGTAGCGAAAACGAAATTGAAGAAGAAACTGAAGCTATTGAGCCATATCGGTTTGAACCGTATGCAAGCGAAACCGACGAAAACGACACAACAGCCAGCGACACGGGAGAAAGCGAGGACGAATTCGGCAATCGCCTTCTAACCAACGATTGGTATGTGTTTGTTTGGCATTAAAGGAAACTAACAACTATGAACTAGGTTTACAGCATATGAAATACATTTGGCAACAACATGCACTTTGAGAGTGCAGACAGCCCAATTTTCATCAATTAATATATTCTGTAGACATACCCTCATCCGCGCTCTTTTTCTGAAAGCTGATCTGTCCAGTTTTGGAGTTGATGTCAGCAGGCCAGGGAAGCTAGGGTCGATATTCTTCTCTTGATCATCTTCGGTGGCATAAGGGCCGGTGTGAGCCAAGACATCCAGGGGGTTTAGCTCGCTCGTCTGCGGGAACAAACTGCCGCCATTGCTTGCCGTGCTACCGAGGTCCTTTGTCCCTGAATTGCTCACACACTCCGGCAGATTCAATGGGGGTCTGGCGACAGATTTCTTTGACTTTATCGTTGGAAATGCATCTGCTTTGAGTGTCGCAGGATATCCACACATTCTTGCCATCTCTGTCGTAGCATAGCTTTCGTCGGTAAAGTGTGCGGAACAAACGTCCAATTTCTTGCCACTTTCGCATCTTTGGGCCACTGGTGCAACTTGAATCCGTCCCTGTTCGTGTTGTTACACCCTCCGACAACACACCGACGAGGCATGATGTCTCCAAGGTACGGAAAACAGTCGAAAAAACGGAAAATAACATAGCTGATTTGACTCGGTGTTTGAGAAAATGGCGGATTGCTTCCCGATGTGACGTCACATTGTGACGTCATCGCGCCGAGAGCGAATATTAGAAAGGCGTTTAATTCGCCAAAATTCACCCATTTAGAGTTCGGAAATCGGTTAAAAAAATATATGGTCTTTTTTCTGCAACATCAAGGTATATATTGACGCTTACATAGGTTTGGTGATAATGTTCCCCTTTAACGTCTCTCACTAGGTATGTAACAGGTTTATATCGCATGATAGTTTCACATTTGAAGTGAAATTGCTGACATGAAAGAACTTGTGCACGATATTGTGATTCTTTGCGTTTCGCTTGAATAACAAGGATCCGGTCTTTTGAACGGCTCCCTTCAGAAATCCCAGCTCCACATTGTGGTGCGTTCAACGACACTCTGGAAACTTGGGACTCGAATGCTCTCATTGACTTTGATTAGACCAGACCTGGGCAAATGAAGATCCTTAAGCCATTAAGCTTTTCAATCCGGCCCGCCGGACATTCCCAATTAATATTTTTAGATCTGTAAGATCCAAACTGTAGCTGCCATTATGATGTGCAGTGACGTTTTCAAATGACCGTAAGTCTTGAACTATACAAAGTATTTCAATGGTTGGAATCTGCGCTTTTGCACGATATACTAGTTACTATGGTAATCTAAGTCACAGCAGCTCAGACAGGCACCAAGCAGTGTGGGTGCTGTGCGTTTCCACAGAGTGTTTCTAGAGCGGCCATGTTTCGCTTGATTGTAAAATATGTTGATGGAGAGGGGGTGTGATGTTCATATGTTGTCAGTATTCAGTGTTTTATCCTTCATAGTTAATATTGTAAATCCCACATTCTTTATTTTCATGTACATTCTGGGTGTCTCAATAAAAAAAAATTAAATTCCATCATGTTTTTTCAGGCGGTCTGTAATAACGTTTTTAGTTTTTAATCAGACATTATTGTGAGTTTTTGTATTGGTGTTCGTAAAAAGAGGACCCAAGCACACATACTGTACAGCAGATTTTCACAGCTTACATGTATATAGATGTATGTGTATATATATACATATATATGTACATATATACATATATATGTGTATATATGTATATATATATATATACATATATATGTATATATATGTATATATATATACATATATATGTATAAGTATATACATATATGTGTGTGTATATATGTATATATGTATATATATGTATGTATATATACATACGGTATATGTATATAAATACATATATGTATATATATACATACATATATATGTATATATACATACATATATATGTATATGCATATATACATATATATGTGTATATATATACACACATATATATGCATATATACATATATATGTATATATATACATACATACATACATAGATACATATATATGTATATATATATATATATATATATACATACTTACATATACAGTATATATACACACATATATGTATATACATATACATACATAGATACATATACATAGTCGAGGTTTCTGTGGTTTCTCCGTTATAAAGTGCTCAATACCGGGGTAGAGCGGAATATACATTAGGTTAGGAAAAAACACAAAGGCTATATCATCCCTACAAGGCAGAAACAGGGAAACAGGCTTGTAGGGATGATATACTGTAGGCTCTTGTGTTTTTTCCTGACCTAACGTACATGTACATATATATATATATATATATATATATATATATATGTATAGGTAGGTGTGTGTGTGTGTGTGTGTGTCTGTATGTATGTGTGTATATATATATATACATATATATATATATATATATATACATACATATATATATATATATATATACATATATATATATATATATATATATATATATACATATATATATATATATATATATATATATACATACCGGCCCCCAGACACATTTTTTTTCTCTAAATGTCGAGTCAAAATAATTGCCCAGGCCTGGACTAAACTATTAACTGTTATGTACCTATATTGTGGATTATTTTATTTTGCAGCCGTACTCAATAAAAAAATATATTTGTGGTGAAAGTTTTCGGCGTATGAAAACCGAGGTACCACTGCTATGCTGCGTTTAGTCCTCTTTGCTAATAAAACAATATTTGTGGAAATGATTTTACCTTGAGGGAAATTGTGCTTTTCCAAGTACAGTATTAGTAGGTAAAGCTGCGGAGTGTTTCCTTCCATCCATTTTCTAACACTTGTCCCTCTCTGGGTCGCTGGGGGGGCTGGACAGGTCACCACCTCGTCGCAGCTGTCCCAAATGGTCAGAAACATAATAAAAAATAAAAAAATGCATGCAAATACCACAAATATGAAAAAAAAAACATAATTTAAAAAAAATATAGAAGCAAAGTAGTGAGATGTTTGTCAGTTGGTGTTCTCCTTAGTGGTGATGGTGACCAGCTGCTTGGCTGCCTTGGCGATGTCGTAAGCACATTGGATGACCTGCTGGGTGACAAGCTGCATGTCCGGTGCTGCGCAGCCGTCTGGAGGCGCCGCCTTCCTGCACTCGCCCTGCAGTCTGTACGCGCTGGAGGTCAACAAGCGCAGGGAGCTCCTCACCGTCTCAGAGCGCGGCTTCTGCAGTGGAAAGGGGGACAAATAGTTGAACGACCGTCAAATGAAGCATGTGATGAATGAACACGGTTTTCAGTGCGCCCTTACCTTGGGGAAGAGGGCGGCCATTTCTGTTACGGCCACATATATTCTTTCCGAGCAGGGTATGAAGCTGTGACGACAGAAAAACAATTAATTTCAATGTATTTCTCCAAATTGAACACCTCGGACAAACATGCAATATCACTTCACAGCATTTCACAATAAAAGCATGCTATTTGACATTTCTGGCAACACAGCACACAGAGTTGTTAGGTAAAACCGGAGTAATCACACATTACCAAAATACAGCCGGATGCTATTTTACATTGAAAAGAGTTCCACTGCAATACTTTCACAGGTCAGGAAAAGAAACAAAATAAAAGGCAATTTGAGTTTTGAGCCAAATCAGACTTATATCCTGATTTAATTTTGGTTTTTAACATGACAGTTAATGGGAAAGGTGTACAAATACAAAGTGAAAAATATATTTTTTTCACGTTCTGAGAAGCCTCCATATCTTATTTTGTCTGGAAAGAGGCATTCAACAATAATTTTGAAATAAAATTGGCTTAAAAAATGTCTATATAAATAGTAAGAGGTGTCCAAAGTTTGGCACAAGATAGTTTTTAATTGGCCCTTGACTTGTGAATCCATTATTAATGAGGTGTGTATTAAATTTAACACCAACACATACTGGCTTTGTCACCTATAACACAAAAGCTAGAATAAAACATGTTTTTTTTCTCAAAATAGTTTAGCCCAATGCTATTCAATTCATCCCCTCAAAACTTGAGAGAAATATTTTTGCAGCAAATTCCTAAAAACACCAGAATGCTCCTGTTGTGTAGAAGAACTTGGACCAGTGTAAACACATGGGCAGATCCTTGCATTGACATTTTGACCTTGCTAGCAAACATAGAACATAGGCTTGTGATTTACATAACTGAGGCGTTCCTCAAGGTTCTATTTTAGGTCCTCTCCTTTTTGCAATTTCAAATTTTGCTGTAGCATGTTTACTTCAGATGCAGTCAGTAGTCATATATATATATATATATATATATATATATATATATATATATATATATATATATATTTTTACACAACGGATGTGACTAGGATGGTAGAAGGTGGGGATTGAACCAGTAACCCTCAGATTGCTGGCACGGCCACTCTCCCAACTTCGCCAGGCCGTCCCCAAACCTGACATCCTAACAATTTAAATGTTTTATTAAAATAATTTTCTGATGCAAGTGATTTTGCCCTCTTACAATGACAATGACAAAAAAACATGTTTTTCATGACCTATGTGCTAGTATTGTATGTCTGGCTGCGGGTCCTGCCTTTAAAAGAAACGTTACTTTCTGTCTGTAAAATACATATTTTTATTAGCATTTATGAAATCTAGTGACAACATTTCATGAATAATATACTTAGATTAACATTCTAAATAAATGGAAGTAAAATAATCACACATCTGATTGAGGAGTCAGAGTGTTACAACCTGGCATTTACACATTGTGTGGCGTTGGGGTTGTCCGACTTTTTGTGTGGCCATAAACGCAGCACTAGCTAAGTGCCATGAGTGCGTGTGTTGGTGCAGGTGAGAAAGAGCGAGCGGCTTTTGTTGAAACGACGGATGATAACGTTGGTTTAAGCCTGGTTTGTATGGCAGAAAATTACCAGTTTTTATAGATAAAAGCTTTTTTTACTCATGTTTTTGGTGTGGTTACAAACAGTTTTTGCTCAATAAAGTTATTGATGGAATTCCTGTCCGTAAAGTGTCTTGACAGACGATTATTGAACTGTGTTGATAAAGATTGTTTTATTCATTGGGGCCACTCTTGTTGTCACTTGTCACCAGAGGTGGGACCAAGTCATTGCTTTGCAAGTCACAAGTAAGTCTCAAGTCTTTGCCCTCAAGTCCGAGTCAAGTCCCGAGTCAAGACAGAGCAAGTCCGAGTCAAGTCCAAAGTCAAGACTGGAAAGTCTCAAGTCAAGTCCCAAGTCCTGCATTTTGAGTTTCAAGTCCTTTCAAGTCGTTTAACCACAGACTAATATATTTACACAGATTGTGTATGCTTTTAAAATGCTGTATTTATTTATTAAAACAAGTGCATTTGAAATTGCAGGGAAAAAGATAGTGCTGACATTGCACTTCAAAATAGCACTATTAACCAGTCATTTTAAATATGTAACTCATTCCTTTACAGAATAAACACATTTGAAAAAAACAAGTGCAACTGTACTTATTTGCACAAAAGTGTTAACATTGTATTTCAATGGCATATTGCATTGTAACTAGTTCCACAGCAGTTTCTATCCTGTTCTTACCTTATCTCATTGATCTCATCTCATACTGTATGTGTGTTTATGTGTGCGTACACATGAAAAACATAACAAATATATGAACATAACAATGAACAGAGTTGTACTTTTTAGATGTCAGGACCCTATGCAATATGTACACATATTCTTAATATAGTATACATTTTAACTGACCTTTATTTGACTATGTTTGTCTTTTTGTAGGTGGCTAAAATACGCGGTGCTGCTGACCACCGTCTAACTTTACGTTACTGTGTGTGATACATTGACTAACGTAATGTTACTGTGTGTGATACATTGACTAACGTAATGTTACTGTGTGTGATACATTGACTAACGTTACGTTACTGTGTGTGATACATTGACTAACGTTACGTTACTGTGTGTGATACATTGTCTAACGTAACGTTATGTGTAGGTACCTCATGCAACCCTGCTTAAAAAAAAATCACTTGACAAAAAGTATGAATAAGGTAGCAAACTGCAGTGGACGCAACAGATTGCCGTGTTTGCAATGACGTTGTAACCATAGACATCTTATAAGTAGACGCAGGTTGCTGTGACGTGAGCAATTTGGCCGCCATCTTGAAGTGGTGATGAGGAGCCGGCGAGCAGCCTAAACTGACAGTTGACAGGTAGAAAACAAAGATGCCGGGCTGGTGTTCAGCGTTTTCCTGCTCAAATGAGCGGACTGTTGAAAATAGGAATCGGGGGATTACTTTTCACAAGTAAGATTTAACATTAACGTACTATTGGTTGTATCTTATGAAAATAATATTACCACAGAGTTGAGAAAGATCAAAGATCTTCAATATTTGTATGTGAAAATCACAAATAAATCTTCTGGGGGAGGATGACGCCCCTACAGGGGTTTGGTTTACAAACTTTCAGCCCCACCTAAAACAAAATTCACCAGCCGCCACTGATTATGATGCATTCTCATTTTAGGCAAAGTATAAGACAATACTTTCTTAACAGTATAATTGTAACCAGGAATAAGTCTTCAAGTAACAATATTCAAATACTAACATTGTTGGGTAAAACAGAATTTGGTTTTATTCTGAATCCAGTGAAACAGATTGGTGGTTTTAGCTGATATGAAGACTTTCAGGTGTTTGTATGTGTTTATGTTTAAGTATTTGGCAGACGCTTTTATCCAAAGCGACTTACATAAAATAATACATATAAAACAATCACTGCAAATATTATCATTTAAGGGAAGAATGTAATAGAAAATATCAATACAAAGTGTCAAGACAGAATAAACTCTCTGCTGCTGCAGCAACAGAGATACAGTCTATAGGTCCCTAAGATATATAGATATCTAATGTATTCATACATTGTTTATGTAGGATATACGCATGTATATATAACCTAATCATATTGTTTCTTCAACTTAAAAATAGTTTACCATTTTTTCCCCTTCTCTAGGATTATAATCCCAGTTTTGATCTCGGACGTCTGGTCACTTATAGCATATAAGAATATTATATTACTGTTAAGCAAACTATGAATACTAAAACACGCCAAAACATGTGTCTGTTATCATAGCTACACGTATGACAAAAAAGGGGGGTGAAAATCAGTGGTATTCAGTGAGGTAAAATGAATTAAATGCGCTGACAGTTCATTGTTCCTGCCAAATGAATTGCACTGAGTGGAGCGGATCACCACTCCAAGATGGCGGCCCTGCGCCTCGTCTGCGCCAGTAGGCAGTAGCACTCCATGCTGCGTCTACTTATAAGATGTCTATGGTTATAACGTTAGCAGTGAGTTTGCAGCCTCACTGATTTAACTACACAGCAAATACAAGTCACGTAACTTAGCCAATAAACGTTATCTTACATTCAAAACTTACCCTTCTTTGTGCAACTTCAAATGTTGAACGTTGTTGCGTCTCCGTCTGCAATATTCGAACTGCGTGATTTCCATACGGCAATTCGTTTTTTGTTGACCAAGTCGTAGTTTTTATACCCGAACGAAACCAACTTTGGCATAATTGTTGCGTTGTTTGACAACTTGTTCGGTGGTTGTACTGCAATTTGATTGGATGAATGCTGTGTGATGAAAACAACGTAGTTCTAATTTGATTGGCTGTTGTACTGACAGCACACCAGCTGACAGGAACAACACGCTGAGAGACACAGACGAAGAAAATGAAAAATACGGAGCGCTCCCAAATAACTTTTTAAGCGTTGGATTTTGGGGAAAGTAGCAAGTCATGTCAAGTCATGTCAAGTCAAAAGGCTCAAGTCCAAGTGAAGTCACAAGTCATTGATGTTAAAGTCTAAGTCGAGTTGCAAGTCTCTTTACATTTTGTCAAGTTGAGTCTAAAGTCATCAAATTCATGACTCGAGTCTGACTCGAGTCCAAGTCATGTGACTCGAGTCCACACCTCTGCTTGTCACTCACAGAGTTGCATTGCAAAATCATACAGAATAAACTGTAATGTGTTTATTTTGTTTAAAGTTTGGATGGGATTTTTGATTTTCTGCGCGGCATTAATTTGTTGTGCGCAGAGGACGCGTGAGCAGTGCGCAATTGCGCAGGCGCGCACCTTAGAGGGAACGTTGGTGACAACCTCTTTTAAGCTTTGTATTCAATCGAAAATATCAAGCAGCTAAAAGTCAAACATGGACAAGTGTGGAGAGAGTGTTTTGCATTTTTCCCATCATGCTTTGCAATGGATTTAAACGGGTGTAATTTAAACTTTTTATGGTGATGGGACATTTTTTTTTTTTTTTTTTAATATCGACAAAGTCCAGTGAGCAGGTTGTGTTATGTGTGACCATGTGTGTTAACTTTTTGATTTTTTTTTCTTCTGAACAATGACTAGGAACGGTTGTTTGGATTGGGTCATATAAGTAAATGATGTGCTGGTATTGTCAAGGAAGCTCACTGACCTGAGTTTCTTGCATTATCGACAAAATGCCACCAGCCAGAGCTCGAATATTTAAATGTAACATGAAAACCCAGTGCCGTCTTCTCGCGGGCCTGGACACCCCTGATTTATAAAGTTGTCGTTTCACATGCGGATGAAAATCCAACCAGTCAGAGTATAAGTCATTGATATGATCAGGAATATTATCAGTGGTTGATGATTCATTAGTGGGTGAGGCAGAGGAGAAAAAAAAAAGATGGCGTCAGAGGAAGGTCAAACTGTGCCTGGGAGGCAGGGACAGAAGCCAGAGTACCAGGAGGAGGGGTCAGGGGAGCGGAGCCCGAGCGGATGAAGGGGGTTGGAGGGCTTGTCAGCCCAGGGCACCAGAGTGCTGAAACATCCCAGACTGTGCCTGAGGCGACGCACACCTTCACGTTCATACGGTCTGCTGACAGGCGTGAGGCCCGAGGACAAGGAGTGGGAGGAGATAGAAGCAAGATGGCAGACAAGTCAACAGAACAGAACACAATAACAACCAGGGGACGCCAGAGGTTGGGAAATGGAAGAAATAAAATCGTCCCGTCCGATCTTTCTGACCTCTCGTGTTTGTTCTCCTGAGCGGCTCGCAGAAGCTCCTGGATGTTCTTGGTGATCTGCTCCGTTTTGCGGATGACGTCCTCGGTGCTGGGAAGCGTGGGGTCCAACTCCGCCTCGCCGTCATCCAGCTCAGGGATGGAGCTGCCCTCCCCCAGCCAGCCACTGCTCCGCAGCCTTCCCCGCCTGCACACACTGCAGATGCAACAAGTATTGTTGGAGTAAAACCATTTGTAAACGTGTATCTCAATCTGTGAGTGTAATCAGATCCACGTGTGCGTGTTCCAATTTGTGTGGTTACATTTGTGTGAGTGGGAAAAAAATGGTGTTGCGATTTGTGTGTGTGTGTAAAAACAATCTGTCATTGTCGCGATTTCTGTGTTTGAATGTGTGTAAAAAAAATAAATCTGTCAGTGTTGCGATTTGTGTGACTGTGCTTAGATTTGTGTGCATAAAAAATATATATATGTATGTGCGTTTTTGCCATTTTTTGTGTGTAAAAACAATCCGTGTCAGTGTCGCGATTTCTGTTTGAATGTGTGTAAAAAAAAAATCTGTCAGTGTTGCGATTTGTGTGACTGTGCTTAGATTTGTGTGCATAAAATATATATATATGTATGTGCGTGTTTGCCATTTTTTGTGTGTAAAAACAATCCGTGTCAGTGTCGCGATTTCTGTGTTTGAATGTGTGTAAAAAAAAAAAATCTGTCAGTGTTGCGATTTGTGTGACTGTGCTTAGATTTGTGTGCATAAAAAATATATATATGTATGTGCGTTTTTGCCATTTTTTGTGTGTAAAAACAATCCGTGTCAGTGTCGCGATTTCTGTTTGAATGTGTGTAAAAAAAAAATCTGTCAGTGTTGCGATTTGTGTGACTGTGCTTAGATTTGTGTGCATAAAATATATATATATGTATGTGCGTGTTTGCCATTTTTTGTGTGTAAAAACAATCCGTGTCAGTGTCGCGATTTCTGTGTTTGAATGTGTGTAAAAAAAAAAAATCTGTCAGTGTTGCGATTTGTGTGACTGTGCTTAGATTTGTGTGCATAAAAAATATATATATGTATGTGCGTGTTTGAATGTCTGTGCTTAGATTTGTGTGCGTGAAAAAAATAATCTGTATGTCCGTGTTACGATTTGTGTGTGTGTGTGTGTGTGTGTGTGTGTGTGTGTGTGTGTGTGTGTGTGTGTGTGTGTGTGTGTGTGTGTGTGTGTGTGTGTGTGTGTGTGTAAAAACAATCTGTGTCAGTGTCACGATTTCTGTGTTTGAATGTGTGTAAAAAAATCTGTCAGTGTTGCGATTTCTGTGTCTGTGCTTAGATCTGTATGGTTTTTTTTATACACACAAAAAACTAAAAACAGACACACAAATTGCAAAACAGACAGATTTTTTTTACACACACAAATCTAAACAGACACACGAATTGCAATATGGATGCATGCATTGTTTTTACTCAAACACAAATCTAAACACAGACATAGATCGCAACATGGACATACGTTTGTTTTTTACACACAAAAATCTAACCAGACACAAATTGCAACACAGACATATTTTTTACACATACAAATCTAAACACAGACACACACATTGCAATATGGACGCACAAACTGTTTTCACTCAAACACAAATCTAAACACAGACACACAGATCGCAACATGGACATACGTTTTTGTTTTTACACACACAAATCTAAACACAGACACACACATTGCAATATGGACGCACACATTGTTTTACTCAAACACAAATCCAAACACAGACACACAGATCGTAACATGGACATACGGGTTGTTTTTTTTACACACAAAAATCTATCACACGCAAATTGTAACAGACAGATTTTTTACACATACAAAACCAAACACAGACACACAAATTGAAATATGGATGCACGCATTGTTTTTACTCACACACAAATCTAAACACAGACACAGATCGCAACGTGGATATACCTTTTTTTTTATACAGAAAAAAGTAAAAACAGACACACAAATTGCAAAACAGACACATTTTTTACACACACAAATCTAAACAGACACAAATTGCAATATGGATGCATGCATTGTTTTTACTCACACACAAATCTAAACACAGATACACAGATCGTAACATGGACATACGTGTTGTTTTTTTACGCACAAAAATCTAAACAGAGACACAAATTGCAACACAGACAGATTTTTTACACATACAAATCTAAACACAGACACACACATTGCAATATGGTCGCACACATTGTTTTTACTCAAACAAAAATCTAAACACAGACACACAAATCACAACATTGACATACGTTTGTTTGTTTTTTACACATACAAATCTATGACACACACATTGCAACACAGACAGATTTTTTACATATGCAAATCTAAACACAGACACACAAATTGAAATATGGATGCACACATTGTTTTAACTCACACACAAATCCAAACACAGACACACAGATCGCAACGTGGACATACGTTTTTTTTTTTTACACACAAAAAAGTAAAAACAAACACACAAATTTGCAAAACAGACAGATTTTTTTACACACACAAATCTAAACAGACACACAAATTGCAATATGGATGCATGTATTGTTTTTACTCACACACAAATCTAAACACAGATACACAGATCGTAACATGGACATACGTGTTGTTTTTTTACGCACAAAAATCTAAACAGAGACACAAATTGCAACACAGACAGATTTTTTACACATACAAATCTAAACACAGACACACACATTGCAATATGGTCGCACACATTGTTTTTACTCAAACAAAAATCTAAACACAGACACACAAATCACAACATTGACATACGTTTGTTTGTTTTTTACACATACAAATCTATGACACACACATTGCAACACAGACAGATTTTTTACATATGCAAATCTAAACACAGACACACAAATTGAAATATGGATGCACACATTGTTTTAACTCACACACAAATCCAAACACAGACACACAGATCGCAACGTGGACATACGTTGTTTTTTTTTACACACAAAAAAGTAAAAACAAACACACAAATTTGCAAAACAGACAGATTTTTTTACACACACAAATCTAAACAGACACACAAATTGCAATATGGATGCATGTATTGTTTTTACTCACACACAAATCCAAACACAGATCGCAACATGGACGTATAGTTTTGGGGTTTTTTACACACAAAAATCTAAACACAGATATACAGATTGCAACACAGACGGACGGATTGATTTTATACACACAAAAATCCAAACAGACACACAAATTAAAACACGGACACAGATGGAGATACACATTTGCAAATTGTTTTGCTCCAGTCATACTTCCAGAATGATGTCATTGTATTCTTACCCCGTCTCGTCCGCCTCAGAGTCAATGAATGCATTGTCATAGTCGCTCTCTGGCACGCTGCTTTGCTTCTCCAACTTGGAGGCCTGCGGGGGAAGCCATTGATGTCATTGGAAATACAAAAGCAGAAACATCTGCGCACAAGTGGAGCGCTGCGAGGACAATCACCTACCTAAAAAACAAAACCAAGTGTCATTTTTTTACACATTGCGTTGTTGCCAGCTGTCATGTAAACAAAGCAATGCCGAAGAAGGGCTAATAAAGCTGTGAAGCAAGAATAAACATATTAAAGCAGGACTATCGTTAGTAAAGACAGATTGTTGATGAATGCTGACAATGACGGAAAACCTAATGCAAAAACTGAAAAGGATTATTAGATGGGGGGAGTTGTGGGTAATGCTTCATCTTTAACCACTTAGGTTAACGTGTTTCCAGAATAAATATGACTGAAACACTCCCATCAGAGCCATGAAACAAAAGGCTTGTTCTGACTAGTGAGGAGTGAACCCTCTAGCGAGACAAAGGTCACATGACTTCATAAAATACTCCTAAAGTGGTTGTTTGCAATAATACCGTACACAGATGCTAACTTTCCACTTTATTCTACACATTTTTCCCGCGCATAATAGACTTAGACAAACTTTATTGATCCAAAAGGGAAATTGTTCCACACAGTAGCTAAGTTTCAAAGGATGGAAAGGATAATGCAGGTATTAAGTAGACTAAAAATGTACCATAGTAGCAATATAAAATATAACATACAGTATATGTAATATTTACATATTATATATACAGTATATTATATATACTGATATATATACTGTATATATATATATATATATATTCTGGGACGGCGTGGTGCCTTTGGGGGAGTGGCCGTGCCAGCAACCTGAGGGTTCCTGGTTTGATCCCCACCTACTACCACAACCTCGTCACGTCTGTTGTGTCTTTGAGCAAGACACTTCACCCTTGCCCCTGATGGGTCGTGGTCAGCGCCTTGCATGGCAGCTCCCGCCATCAGTGTGTGAATGGGTGAATGTGGAAATAGTGTCAAAGCGCTTTGAGTACCCTGAAGGTAGAAAAGCGCTATACAAGTATAACCCATTTACCATATTATATGTGTACCCCGCCTTCCGCCCGACTGCAGTTGAGATAGGCTCCAACGCCCCCCGCAACCCTGAAAGGGACAAGCGGTAGAAAATGGATGGATGATATGCAATATATAACAAATCCCAATTACCATGTTCAATATTACAGTATATTAATGGTAAATGGGTTATACTTGTACAGTGCTTTTCTACCTTTAAGGTACTCAAAGCGCTTTGACACCATTCACACACTGATGGCGGGAGCTGCCAAGCAAGGCCCTAACCACGACCCATCAGGAGCAAGGGTGAAGTGTCTTGCTCAAGGACACAACGGACTAGGTTGGTAGAAGCTGGGAATCGAAACCAGGAACCCTCAGGTTGCTGGCACGGCCACTCTACCAACCGTCCCCATGATGATGTAATGAGTAATTATCTACATACGTAATACATGCATTAGCTTTAGGTGTTGTTAGCTAATAGCAGCAATATGGATAGCTGGCGTTTGCTGTCCCTGAATGTATATTTTATCATAACATGACTGCAACTGGCAAAAGTTAAAGTTCCACTGATAGTCACACACACACTAGGTGTGGTGAAATTACCCTCTGCATTTGACCCATTCCCTTGTTCCACCCCCTGGGAGGTGAGGGGAGCAGTGAGCAGCAGCGGTGGCCGCGCTCGGTAATCATTTTGGTGATTTAACCCCCAATTCCAACCATTGATGCTGAGTGCCAAGCAAGGAGGCAATGGGTCCCATTTTTATAGTCTTTGGTATGACTCGATGAGACCGGGTGAGTAAACACCAAATAATTTTATTTGTGCGGGCAAATTTTTTTTCTTACATAAACTTTGTAATTGTGAAAAATATTGACAATTGTCAAACAAATGTGTTCTTCTAAACCAGTGATTTTCAACCACTGTGCCGCGGCACACTAGTGTGCCGTGAGATACAGTCTGGTGTGCCGTGGAAGATTATCTAATGTCACCTATTTGGGGTAAAAAAGTATTTTTTGCAAACCAGTAATTATAGTCTGCAAATGATGTGTTGTTGTTGAGTGTTGGTGCTGTCTAGAGCTCGGCAGAGTAACCCTGTAATACTCTTCCATATCAGTAGGTGGCAGCAGGTAGCTAATAGCTTTGTAGATGTCGGAAACAGCGGGAGGCAGTGTGCAGGTAAAAAGGTTTCTAATGCTTAAACCAAAAATAAACAAAAGGTGAATGCTCCTAAGAAAGGGCATTGAAGCTTAGGGAAGGCTATGCAGAACGAGACTAAAACTGAACTGGCTACAAAGTAGACAAAAACAGAATGCTGGACGACAGCAAAGACTTACTGTGGAGCAAAGATGGCGTCCGCAATGTACATCCGAACATGACATGACAATCAACAATGTCCATGCAAAGAAGGATAAAAACAACTGAAATATCCTTGATTGCTAAAACAAAGTAGATGCGGGAAATATCGCTCAAAGGAAGACATGAAACTGCTACAGGAAAATACCAAAAAAAGACAAAAAGCCACCAAAATTGGAGCGCAAGACCAGAACTAAAACACTACACACAGGAAAACAGCAAAAAAAACTCCAAATAAGTCAGGGGGTGATGTGACAGGTGGTGACAGTACACCTACTTTGAGACAAGAGCTATATTGATGCATGCTTGGTTATGCTTTAGAATCAGAATCAGAATCAGCTTTATTGTCATTACGCAAGGTAACGAGATTGAGGCCATTCCATACAGTGCGATGTGTGCATGCTAGAAAAAGCCATATCCAACAATTGCGACAAGGACTTTTTTCTGTCAACTGAGTTTCGATGTTTAATGATTTCTGCTGGTGGCGTGCCTCTGGATTTTGTCAACACAAAAAATGTACCTTGGGTCAAAAAAGGTTGAAAATCACTGTTCTAAACCACTAATGGTAACATAAGCTACTGTAGTCGGTGGTGTTATTGTTAGATGTTTTGCTTCGAAAAAAAATTTCTGTGAGCAAGTTGCAAACAGCACCTTTAATCAAACCATCATAATTGTCCTCATATTCACTAACAGGCCATTGAATGTGTAAACTTTAGGGATGACCTGGACTTTTTTTTACTTCCAATACAATAGCAATATAAGAGGAATGATTCATACTCGTATTATTTCGTAGGGTGCAACATTAGAAAAGGTTTAATCAAGTGAAAATAGTCAAATAGTGAACAGGTATGTAGGTATGGAAAACACTTTTATATCTATCATTAAATTTATGTTGTCTTTAAGTTGAAGTGTAGTGGTAATTACATGTTGGTGTAAAGAAAATATCGCAAAGTTTATCAAACCTGATTGATCAATAATGTACATTTTACTAAATGAAAGGGAAACTGCACCTAAAAAAATGTCTATCACTCGCAATCCCTATGTGAGACAAGAACACATATTTCTTTTTTTTTTCATACTAAATTCTAAATTACGTCTTGTATTAGACGGCTAACAATGTAGCTAAATCATCTATTCCGCTTATAAAGCCTTCTAAAAAAACACATCAAAAAACCGCCGACAATACTCCCTTTACATGTCGTAACATGCATATTAAACAAGTATTAGAGACATTGTTATCTTAAGAGCTAACACAGAGGAACTATGTTTAGTAACACGCTACATTGATCACAGGGAGGTCCCCGACTAGCTTATGCAGCTGTTGACATGGTGACATGCTGTATCACGTCTGAGGTGGTAAAAGTGTGTGCAAGTTTATAAATCATGCGTCTCACTGGTATAGTATAAGGTTGTGGCCACAAACCATGAGGTTGGTCCAGTTTGAAATTCAATTTAGACCTGAACACATCACGAAGAAGATGCAACAATATGCTAATTTTCTTCCATCTATTTTTATATTATCTGAGTGAGGATTATGAATTATTTTGCAGCGAAACAAGAAACAATTATTGTGCTGAAAGATAAAAACATCCCATCAGTCGGCATCCCAGTCAGAGCAGACACTAAGTAAGCAGTAAATGATGAATAAATAAAGTAAGCAGTAAGTGGTTATTTTATTATAATGTAGTTTGCATTACTTGTTTAGCACTTAGCTTTCCTGCAACATGATGCTTAGTGTTTCACTATAGTTAGATTACAGTCAATCAATCATCCATCCATCCATTTTCTTCCGCTTAACCGAGGCCGGGTCGCGGGGGCAGCAGCCTAAGCAGAAAAGCCCACACTTCCCTCTCCCCAGCCACTTCGTCCAGCTCCTCCCGGGGGTTCCCGAGGCGTTCCCAGGCCAGCCGGGAGAATTGTCTGTGTGTAATATATATATATATATATATATATATATATATATATATATATATATATATATATATATATATATATGAAAAAGGAGGATTACCTCCAAATTCTTCAGGACAACCTAATATCATCAGCCTAGAGGTTGGGTCTTGGGTGCAGTTGGGTGTTCCAACAGGACAATGACCCCAAACACACGTCAAAAGTGGTAAAGCAATGGCTAAATCAGGTTCGAATGAAGGTTTTAGAATGACCTGACTTAAACATGTGGACAATGCTGAAGAAACAAGTCCATGTCAGAAAACCAACACATTTAGCTGAACTGCACCAATTTTGTCAAGAGGAGTGGTCAAAAATTCAACCAGAAGCTTGTGGATGGCTACCAAAAGCGCCTTATTGCAGTGAAACTTGCCAAGGGACATGTAACCATATATTATCATTGCTGTATGTATACTTTTGACCCAGCAGATTTGGTCACATTTTCAGTAGACCCATAATAAATTCATAAAAGATCCAAACTTCATGAATGTTTTTTGTGACTAACAAGTATGTGCTCCAATCCCTTTATCACAAAAAATAAGAGTTGTAGAAATTATTGGAAACTCAAGACAGCCATGACATTATGTTCTTTACAAGTGTATGTAAACTTTTGATCGCGACTGTATATATATGTATGTATGTATGTATATATATATATATATATACTGTACATGCATACATATATATGTATATACACACATACATACATATATATATGTATGTATGTATGTATGTATGTATGTATGTATGTATGTATGTATGTATGTATGTATGTATGTATGTATGTATGTATGTATGTATGTATATATATATATATATATATATATATATATATATATATATATATATATATATATATATATATATAAGGGCTGTGAATCTTTGGGTGTCCCACGATTCAAATCAATATCGATTCTTGGGGTCACGATTCAATTCAAAAAAAATTTTTATTTCAATTCAACACGGATTCTCGATTAAAACTATTTTTTCCCGATTCAAAACAATTCTCTATTCATTCAATACATAGGATTTCAGCAGGATCTACCCCAGTCTGCTGACATGCAAGCAGAGTAGTAGGTTTTGTAAAAAGCTTTTATAATTGTAAAGGACAATGTTTTATCAACTGATTGCAATAATGTAAATTTGTTTTAACTATTAAATGAACCAAAAATATGACTTATTTTATCTTTGTGAAAATATTGGACACAGTGTGTTGACAAGCTTATGAGATGTGATGCAAGTGTAAGCCACTGTGACACTAGTGTTCTTTTTTTTTTTTTTATAAATGTTTAATGGTAATGTCAATGAGGGATTTCTAATAACTGCTATGTTGAAATTGTAACTAATATTGATACTGTTGTTGATTATATTCATTTTTGTTTCACTACTTTTGGTTTGTTCTGTGTCGTGTGTGTGTCTCCTCTCAATTGCTCTGTTTATTGCAGTTCTGAGTGTTGCTGGGTCTGGTTTGGTTTTGGAATTGGAATTGGAATTGGAATTGGATTTCATTGTTATGGTATTGCTATGTATTGTTTTGTTGGATTGATTAATTAAAAAAAAAGAAAAAGAAATATATATATATATATATATATATATATATATATATATGAGAAAATGAGAATCGATTCTGAATCGCACAACGTGAGAATCTTGATTCAAATTCGAATCGATTTTTTCCCACACCCCTAATATATATACACATATATATATATATATATATATATATATATATATATATATATATATATATATATATATATATACATACATACATACACTTAAACATATAGAGTATATACACACATATATGTATTTATAAACATATATAGAGTATATACACATATATATACACATATATGTACAGGTAAAAGCCAGTAAATTAGAATATTTTGAAAAACTTGATTTATTTCAGTAATTGCATTCAAAAGGTGTAACTTGTACATTATATTTATTCATTGCACACAGACTGATGCATTCAAATGTTTATTTCATTTCATTTTGATGATTTGAAGTGGCAAATAGTCCAGGATATCACTCACCCACTACACCAATACATCATCCCACTACCATCAGGGCGCAGGTACAGAACAATCAAATTCCGGAGGGCCCGCCTCAGGAAAAGCCTGATCCCTGCAGCTATAGCCGCCCTTAACAGCAGGCCCGGCCGACCTGTCTGACAAGCCTGTAAATGTGTGTTAGTCATGTATGATGTCTTTTTTTTTTTTTTTTTTTTTTTTTTGTGTGATGTGTAAGTAAATGTACGGCAGTGACAATGAATTTCCCCAAGGGGACCAATAAATCTAATCTAATCTAATCTAATCTAATAAATGAAAATCCAAAATTCCGTGTGTCACAAAATTAGAATATTACTTAAGGCTAATACAAAAAAGGGATTTTTAGAAATGTTGGCCAACTGAAAAGTATGAAAATGAAAAATATGAGCATGTACAATACTCAATACTTGGTTGGAGCTCCTTTTGCCTCAATTACTGCGTTAATGCGGCGTGGCATGGAGTCGATGAGTTTCTGGCACTGCTCAGGTGTTATGAGAGCCCAGGTTGCTCTGATAGTGGCCTTCAACTCTTCTGCGTTTTTGGGTCTGGCATTCTGCATCTTCCTTTTCACAATACCCCACAGATTTTCTATGGGGCTAAGGTCAGGGGAGTTGGCGGGCCAATTTAGAACAGAAATACCATGGTCCGTAAACCAGGCACGGGTAGATTTTGCGCTGTGTGCAGGCGCCAAGTCCTGTTGGAACTTGAAATCTCCATCTCCATAGAGCAGGTCAGCAGCAGGAAGCATGAAGTGCTCTAAAACTTGCTGGTAGACGGCTGCGTTGACCCTGGATCTCAGGAAACAGAGTGGACCGACACCAGCAGATGACATGGCACCCCAAACCATCACTGATGGTGGAAACTTTACACTAGACTTCAGGCAACGTGGATCCTGTGCCTCTCCTGTCTTCCTCCAGACTCTGGGACCTCAATTTCCAAAGGAAATGCAAAATTTGCATGGTTGGGTGATGGTTTGGGGTGCCATGTCATCTGCTGGTGTCGGTCCACTCTGTTTCCTGAGATCCAGGGTCAACGCAGCCGTCTACCAGCAAGTTTTAGAGCACTTCATGCTTCCTGCTGCTGACCTGCTCTATGGAGATGGAGATTTCAAGTTCCAACAGGACTTGGCGCCTGCACACAGCGCAAAATCTACCCGTGCCTGGTTTACGGACCATGGTATTTCTGTTCTAAATTGGCCCGCCAACTCCCCTGACCTTAGCCCCATAGAAAATCTGTGGGGTATTGTGAAAAGGAAGATGCAGAATGCCAGACCCAAAAACGCAGAAGAGTTGAAGGCCACTATCAGAGCAACCTGGGCTCTCATAACACCTGAGCAGTGCCAGAAACTCATCGACTCCATGCCACGCCGCATTAACGCAGTAATTGAGGCAAAAGGAGCTCCAACCAAGTATTGAGTATTGTACATGCTCATATTTTTCATTTTCATACTTTTCAGTTGGCCAACATTTCTAAAAATCCCTTTTTTGTATTAGCCTTAAGTAATATTCTAATTTTGTGACACACGGAATTTTGGATTTTCATTTGTTGCCACTTCAAATCATCAAAATTAAATGAAATAAACATTTGAATGCATCAGTCTGTGTGCAATGAATAAATATAATGTACAAGTTACACCTTTTGAATGCAATTACTGAAATAAATCAAGTTTTTCAAAATATTCTAATTTACTGGTTTTTACCTGTATATATAAACATATATACTTACAAAGTGTACATAAAACATTGGTTTTTGAATGTTTTTTAGAGGGCTTTATAGACGGAATAGATCGAATCCCACTTACCTGCATTGTTAGCCACCTATTGCTAGTGTTTCTTTATGAATTAGAATGCATAAAAAAAGAAAGATGTGTGTTCTTGTCTCACATATGGATTTGCAAATGATAACCAACATTTCATAAAAACGCAGTTCCCCTTTAACGCTTTCATGTGGTCACTATAGTGGACAGCTAATTTAGACTTTTCTTCTATGTACTTGGGTCTTAAAATCAAATATGCTCCTACAGTGGACATGCGCTATTCACGACCACACGAAAAAAAATTCAAAATTCAAAAGCAAGACGGACAATTGAAGTGCAGAGTAGTTTTCAGGAGACCAATTGCAGGTATAAAAGTATTAGGACATCAAACAACAACTAAGACAAGTGTCTCAAAACTAGTGGCCCTAAAGCAGGGGTGTCAAACTCATTTTCTTTGAGGGCCAAATCGCAGTTACATTATAGCTGCCTTCAGAGGGCCGCTTGTAACAATGAATACTATTTGAATTTAAATGTATAAGGATTTGCCTCATGATATTACTAGACAATTGCCTATGCATCCATCCGTTTTCTACCGCTTGTCGCTGCAGGGTTAGCGGGGTGGCTGGAGCCTATATCAGCTGCACGTGGTGGAAGACATTTGATTTTCCCAGCCATCCATCCATTTTCTACCGCTTGTCCCTTTCGAGGTTGCGGGGGGTGCTGGAGCCTATCTCAGCCGCATTCGGGCGGTACACCCTGGACAAGTCACCACCTCATCGCAGGGCCAACACAGATAGACAGACAACATTCACACACTAGGGCCAATTTAGTGTTGCCAATCAACCTATCCCCAGGTGCATGTCTTTGGAGGTGGGAGGAAGCCGGAGTACCCGGAGGGAAGTCACGGGGAGAACATGCTAACTCCACACAGAAAGATCCAGAGCCCGGGATTTGAACTCAGGACTACTCAGGACCTTCGTATTGTGAGGCACATGCACTAACCCCTGTTTCACCGTGCTGCCCCGACGTTTGATTTTATTTTATTTTTTAACATACACTGTAAAATAATTATGTAGATAGCTAAATTGTACATTGTTTTTACAGCATATTATTGGAAATAGAAAAACAGTACCAGTTTTTTTAACACAAAAAATTTAGGAGCTCAGCTGCCAGGATTTTACAGTAAATTTCAGTGTTTTTTTCACAGCATATTACTGTAACTGCAAAAATACCACTGTTTTTTACAATAAAATTAATGCAACTGTGCTGTAATTTTGTTTAACCGAAAAACTTTTATAATTGTTGTTTTGTGGTGTATTACTGCAAATGGAAAAAATACAATACCAGTTTTAATTTTTTTATGCAAAAAAAAATGGCAGCTCAGTTAGTATAATTTTAGCGTAAAAAACAGTGGCATCATTTTTGTATTTACAGTACTATGCTGGAAAAAACCACTGAATTTTACTTTTTACTTGATTTTCTTAATCAAGTAAAATCTATTGTTATTTTTAAAATGTACAATTTAATGAATAACTTGCTTTAAAATCACAAGTTGAGCAGATATTTAAGTATTTATTCTGATTTAAACCAACATTTTTTTGAATGTATGATAATAATATTTGTTGCGTTACTGTATCATATAATATTAAAGATGAAAATATATTTTTTCTGTCAAAATGGAACGAACGAGTACAGTTAGTAAGAAAAGTACTTTTTTGATGCACATTTTTTCCAGGCTTTTGCTGGCCACATCTGGCCCCCAGGCCTTGAGTTTGACACCAGTGCTTCATAGTTTAGTGGATTTGAGGCCATATAATATGGCAACCTTAAATCCCACTTGTCCAGGGGTGCCGAAACATTTTGCCTTTAAAGGACCAAAGTGAAAATTAGCCAAAGGGCCGTGCGCCAAACAGCCACTTTAAGCATGAAACACAAAATGCAAATATTACTTTCTTTGATTAGTGCAAATAATAGGTGGATGGCAAGTACTTAATTAGACATGCCATCATTGATTGTGTGCACTTTAGGGGTGTTCTGAACTTTTTCACTTCCGATACGATATCAATATTGGGGGCATCATTCAAACTAGCATAGGGTGTAACATTAGAAAAAGTGTCCATCCATCCATTTTCTTAATCAAGTAAAATGAGTCAAATAGAAAACAGGTATGTAGGGACGGAAAACACTTTTATATCTATCATTAACTGTCTGAAATGGACTTACGTTGTCTTTAAGTTGGAGTGAAGTAGTAATTAGTGTTTTTTTGGTGACACCTATATTAGAGGAAGCTCATGAAGCAGGAAGTTGAATGATGCGGACACGTTTGTTACTGGATACTTTCTAATACGTGTCAGCCTTAGCGACGTTGTGTCTGGAATATGCAACTGTAATTATGTTTCTAATGACAAATGTGCCGTTTTAGACTCCAATATTGTTAATTTAAGGACCTGTATTTCGTATGTGTAGCTTGTGTGCTATTGTGTGGCTAGCTCCTTAAGCCTACCATGTTCACCTTTTGTAAATGACTTCACTGAAATACTAGGAAAGACCAACATTGTTTGCTTAATGGAGGACATTTAGATGTTAACTGGCTGCCCAGCTTTGCACAAATAAACACGCTGCAGGACTGCTTGTGTGCAAGCTACTTGGAAAATGTAGTAGGCTAAGCTACCAGTTACTCTCAATTAAATATAGCTAAACTACAGGTGAAGCTATCCCCGGAGAATTGTAGAAAGCTACACTACACGGCAAAAGTAGGTTGCTACATCATAGTTACATTTAATGGCATTTATACCAATGGGCCCACATGTATAATATCAATGTTAATGTAACTGTGTACAATAAGGATCCATTACTATTAACTATCTGTCATTTAGCTGGGGACACCCTACAACTACCTCTAGGGGGTCTCCACACCCTACAGCATATATTTGTTGACAAAAAAAAACAATGACTTGTGTGTTGTTTGGGAACATTCGATAATGGTTATGTGCAGTAAAACTTTTCATGAACTCAACTCACCTTAATGTGTGTTCCTAAATTTGTGTTCCACGTCTTAAATGAAAAGAGCAGTTGTGATTTTGGTTTAGAGTAAACAACTAAAAACTAAGGTTTTGGGCATTGTTTTCTCTAAACGCATACAGTTGTCTAAATATGGCTAAAGACACGCATTATTGTGGGTTCCCTGCACCTCATCTTCACCACAAAGGGAAAAATGTAATCCGCGGGAGAGAATCCTTCTGCCAGTTTCAAATGGTTTTTTTTGAGTCGTCAGCTTGAAGCGTCCCTCTGTCTCCGACTCCCTCCTCGTCATGTGACATGAGTGTGAGACTGCATCTTGCCTCTGATAAGCCAGTCCCTAATGTTTCGCCCCAACCTCAGCCAATTGTGACTCCTCATACAAACACTAACCAATCATCATGGATTGTCTCTGTGTGTATGGATGTTTTCATTCATCCACGTCCTTCTATTTTGTACGTATTTTTTTGGCCTGGATTCACAAGCCATTTTTATCTCTTTATAGCTTGTAGCTTTGATGTAAGCTACCTATCTACATGGGTCTAAAAGTAGCTAAGCTACAGGAAAAGCTACTCATTAAAAAAGTAGCCAAGCGACTGAAATATGTAGTTAAGCTACATAGCTTAGCTACATCGCCGATAAAATCTGATATTTTTTGTTGATATCGGGACACTCCTACTGCATTTGAAAGAGGTCAGTATGAATATGTATGTTTGAGAAAAACACCTTTTGGCAAGCGAAACTAAACGGCCCAAATTTGGCCCCCAGGCCCCACTTTGGGCACCCCTGCACTAACTACAATAACAGTGCAAACACAAAAACGACAGCACGACAAACACCCCAATATTAGTTCTATCATATCGGTGTTTCAAATAAGTTGTTTAAGAAGTCAGTGACAAAAGTTTGTACTGGAAGATATTAAGGATATGTCAGCTCGTGGTTTAAAATAACTAAAAACACATGTTATCGTGTTAGAATATTGTATCCATTTTTATTTTTAAAAAGCATGTGAACTTCAAAATTCATAGTGAACATTTCACGCTTTTTTTTAATGATTCCTAAATTATATTACATTTTGAGTTTCATATAATTGGTATAAATGTATGTTTTAGCTGGAAATGTCACAAAAAGACAAAACACTGGTAACAGATATTAAATAATTTTTTCAATAGATTTGTTTTTACATTTTGACAGTTCTATGACCATTTCTCTACAAAGGATTAGAATGTTCCAGATAAGAAGTTGTCATCAGGTCTTTGGCATTGACCCACGTTTTTCCATGAACCCACTTAAACATACAGCACAAGCGCATTTTGGGGCACATCGTACATTAAAAATTAACACGTAAAATAAAAATAAAAAATAACTTTACTTAAGTAGCACTAAATAAAGAAGGCCACAGAATGATGTATTCAAAGGGCTACAGGAGCAATGTACGTATATAACATTTTATATAGCTTGTATTTATGAATTTTAAAAATTGCATTAAAAGCTCTATCATCTGCCAAATTCATATCATTTATATTTTCTATAGGTCATATCCGGAACCAATTAACGGCAATAAAAGAAGGACAATTTTCTTCCTCTGTGTGTGACAACGGTGTTTTTAAAAAGTAAACTTTACAAGCTTTTTGTGAAATCAAAATATAAAAATACATTAAAAATAAAAAAAAAGGTAATTATTCATACAACCAGCTGCCGACAGTTTAATTTGGAATATTTGAGTTATGTGACGAAAGCAGCATTTGATTATCAGTCCCGATCGAGCCAATTGACGCAAATTCAACCAATCCCACCACATCAGCATCGTTTTAGCTAATCAAATTTGTCTCTGAGCGGGGTTCAAACGCGCACAACAACTGTCTATTCAAAACGTATGTTTGTTCATGTGTAGACCAGGCACTAACAGTAACAATATACTGTATTAACTGTTTGTTGTTTAAATGGCACAGTTGTCGTACTCCTTCGTAGATCAGACTTACTGCCTACTGTTACGGTCTACAGTGCCAAGCCGTCTGGGTAATGTAGTATAAACATTTACGTCATAGTTTACATGTATTTATATATTTAACCTGTATTTATCCAGGGTAAGACAACTAGGAACAGATTTTTATTTGCAAAGCTGACCTAGCAAAGACGAAGCGTTTATACATGGCCGATACATCTCTCACTTACCAACAAAAACGGTGGGGATTATTTCTAAAATTGTAATTATTTAATATCAATATTATAATTATAATTAATTATAACAATACAGCAATTAAAACTAAAATAAGCTCTGAGTATGTGCTTCTACTGCCATCTCGTGTTTGTTTTTAAGTCTGTGTGGTATAAAACAAGTAAAACATCAACACAGTGTATTTGCTTTTAAATTTGTTTGAATTAAGTGATTTTTGAAGTTAAGGTTCCCAGGAACACTTAAAACATTTAAAACAAATTCCTACAATCACAACAATTCAATATTATAACTTTTGCTGCAACTTTCTCAAAAAGCTGCCATGAATTCGGGGATTTTAGGCCGCAACAAAAAAAAAGCCCCCGAAATCCTGGAGCTTAGGTTTGTTTACTGTGCAGCCTTTGATTCCATGACAAAAAATGTTGTGTGAACGCTAAAAGAACCACACTTAAGTGCGCACTAAGTTATTCTTTTTTTTTTGTTTTGGTCCAAAGTTCAGGAGCACAAGCGTTAAACTAAACTATTATAGTTTCCAAACATGCTCACATTTGGTGGATGCTGTCAGAGGTATGAATTTAGTCAAGTTGAATTATTACGGTTGTACTGTAGTTTGCAGTGGGCTTGAACTATGAAATGTTGCTAGAAAGAGTCAGTCAACTACAACTTGTCAATACAGCTCTTATAGGTAATTAATTATCATTAGACTGATTAATTTACTCAGCATTGTGGCTAGCAAGTGTTTTTCCGATTTGTATATAGAAAAAGATGCAAATAGGGGTGCTCAAAGAAAAAAATTGATTCATATCCAAATCCAATTTATTCCGATTCTAAATCAATTCATAATTTGAAAATCGATTTTAAAAAATCTATTTTTTTTGAAAATGTATATTTTTAAGAATCAGTTGTTGGATTAAAAGCATTTAAGAATTATCATAGACATTAATATTATTGACTCTGTTGCTTTTATTAAAGTTTTTTTAGTATTGTACTTGTTTGTTTTCTCAATCACTTTGTACATTTTTATACTTATATCTGTGAAACTAGGATTGGGTTGGAGTTGAGGTTGCTCCATTTTCTTTTATTAGATTGATTCACATTCTGTGATTTTTGGAAATATGGTACAATTTTTTTTATTAAATAAAAATAATAATAAAAGTTTTTTAAGTTGTGCGTCTGCAGCCAAGAGGAGCTTTTGTAACATGTAACCTGTGGTGAAAAGGTTTAATTATCATTTATATACCAAATAATATATATTATGAGAATCGTGTTGAAATGAGAATAGATTCTGAATCGTCACCCCAAGAATCAGAAAAGGATCGGATCGTGAGGTGCTCAAAGATGCCCACATCTACATATAAGATAAATACAGTACAGGCCAAAAGTTTGGACACACCTTCTCGTTTAATGTGTTTTCTTTATTTTCATATCTATTTACATTGTAGATTGTCACTGAAGGCATCAAAACTTAGAATTTTGTGGATGTATGTACTTTTAACAAAAAAGGTGAAATAACTAAAAACGTGTTTTATATTCTAATTTCTTCAAAATAGCCACCCTTTGCTCTGATTACTGCTTTGCACACTGTTGGCATTCTCTCGATGAGCTTCAAAAGGTAGTCACCTGAAATGATATTCACTTCACAGGTGTCATAGTCTTGATGCCTTGAGTGACAATCTACAATGTAAATAGTCATGAAAATAAAGAAAATGCATTGAATTGAGAAGGTGTGTCCAAACTTTTGGCCTGTATTGTATATTACGAGAATCGTGTTGAAATGAGAATCGATTCTTAATCGTCAAACCCAAGAATCAGAAAAGGATCGGATCGCGAGGTGCTCAAAGATGCCCACATCTACAAAATAGATACATCAATAAAACACTTTTGTTTTGTTTACTTACAAAAGGAAAACAAGTGTTTACTTACAAAAGGAAAACCATTTGTTACGCTGGCCCGTGAAGATGACGCTGATGAAGGTGGGTGTTTGATGGTGAGGGCGGCTCATGCAAGAAGAAGGGCAGGCAGTGAGCAGAGTTCGATGAAGTGTGTGGGAGGAAGAAAGCGATAAAAGCACCCAGTGGACTTGCTGCGTCCCGCAAGGTGAGCTCCGCGTGGGGAAGTACTTAACCTTTAGATTACTTTCATCCTTGGACCAGGAGAGGGTAGACGGAAATGAGGGGAGGGATGAAGAGGTGGTCACGTGAGCACCCCTTTCCTTCTAAAGACATGGTTCAAATCACATTTTAAAAGGAGACAACAATCGTTAAAAGTAAAAATGCAAGACAATTGGGATTATTTCTATTTGTTCCTCTCCAGATACTAGACCTGTTTGAAGATATTATAACTAGAAATAGTTGATCAAAGCTACAATTGGCTTGATTTTCCGTGTAAGGGAGCAAAATTCCCCAAAAACTGACCACAGAAGCATCTTAATTTGAACCAAACAGAAAAGAAGATGAGCTCATGAGTTTGTCATGCAGTGCAAAAACACAGTCTTTGTATGGTTGTTTTAATGCTTCATCGACATAAAAGACAATACACGTACATAACAGCATCTAACAGCTAATGAATAGCTAAAAATAACGAGCAGCACACCAATAAACAACAGATGTGTGTGGATAATGGCCTTGCAAACGCCACAGAATGATGTGTGAGGGGATGTCATTAATGAGATTTTAAGGAAGCCCACGTTGAAAGGACAGAAGAACCAAATGGAAGAGTGAGAGATGCAAAGAAAAAGGGCGAAAAAATGCAGGAAACAGGTCTTACTTACATGAAGTGAGAAGGGTTGCAGGGTAGGAATAGCCTCCTCTGGGTAAGGACTTTCCCCTTTAGGGAGATAAGGCTTCAGGCCCGAACCGGTCTCGTACATAGACATAGGCCGACTGGCCCGAGCAGACTGTCGACGTTTCAGGGCTGAGGGACTGGAGGGGTCGGGGAAGTCGGAGGTGCTCGGGGTCTGATAGATATTGGCTGTGACCTGCCGCCTAAGAGAGGCGTTCTCACTTTGCAGAGATTGCAGCTGGAAGAGACGGTCAGCAACACACTAAGAGGTGCTTTCAGCAAAGCATGACTTTCAACCACTGCAAGTCAAAGGAACATCACGGGAGAAGTGTTGTTGTTTTTCAAGCTTAAATGAACAAGCCGGCGGTAAGCAAGCGAGGGTTTGCATAGCTAGTCGACAGGTGAAGGTGCAGTCAGAGATGGAGCTACAGAACAGAGACTTAGCAGCAGTGAGAATACGCTAAAGAAAGAAGATGTCACTTTGTTGCACTTTGCATTCAATTGATGTTGCATTTAGAACAATTATATTCATCATATTATGTGAGGATCATTTTTATATTAGCATCCCACTGTCTGTGTTATTTGGTTGCTTAGGCCAGAGGCGTCAAACTCATTTTCATTGTAGGCCATATCGGCGTTACAGAAGCCCTCAGAGGGTAGCTTCATGATATTAATCAGTCTCTCTCGGACATGGCTAGTCAACTTGTGGCACAGGGGATAAATACGGCAGGGGAATGACACCATACCGGCCCCCCAAGTTTAGTTCAAAACTTGGAAACAAACATTTTTACAGCAAATTCAGCAAAACAGTAAAGTGCTCCTGCTGCATAGAGGAACCTGAACAACTGTAAACCCATTGGTAGATTATGCACTGACATTTTTACCTTGCTAGCAAACATAGAATACCGGGGCCCAAAATTTGTGAGCTACAACTGAGGCGTCCCTAAAGGCACCCCTTTAAGTCCTCTCCTCTTCGGTAATATAACATTTTGCTGTAGATCGTTTACTTCAGATGCAGTCAATCGTCATTTGTTCAACTTCTTTAGTTATACTAGTGGTGTTCCTCAAGGTTCAATTTTAGATCCTCTCTTTTTCATCATTTAGGCTATTCAAATGGTGGCTCGCAAGTTCAGTTCTAAAAACTTGTGAGAGACTCACATTTTTGCAGCCGACTCTTAAAAAGTGCAGTCGTAGACACAATCTTTGACGAAGTTTTTTGCAGAAGGTCCCTAAAAACACTAGAGCGCTCCTGTAACTCTGAAAATATAAATAGACTAAAATTCAACAAATCCCTGATCAAATTTGTCCGAGCAGTACTCAGACACAATGCAACTGTCTATTGTTTAACCAATTAAATGTTTCCCTGCAACATCGGGGTCGATTTGGCCGCAACTTTTTGAAAACACTGCTGCGAAATCAGGCATTTTAGGCCGTAACAATCACACACAAAAAGCCTGCACAATCCTGGAGGGACTGATTATTACACACTTGCTCCTTCATTTGATTCTTACAATTGTTTACCAACAAACTGATGGAACGTGCTTTGGAATCAGTAGTCAATGTGACAAGCAGATATTTTAGTTGGGCTAGAGTATAATTTAATTTAAAAAGGGTTTCTATGCCAAACAAACTTGCAATAGTTTGTTGTAACAAATTGTACAGAGTTTAGAACTCAATTTTTTCCTGTCAAAATTGAAATACATTAATCAAGAAAGAATGAATGCCTTATTGACACATTATTTTGCGGGCCACATACAATGAAGGCCAGGAGTTTGACACCTGTGGCTTAGGCACTGCTGGATCACATCATTAATACCAAGTTTACTGTACTGATTTCAACCAAATTTCTGCAAATGATTTGGATATTCTTTACAAACAAACGATGTTAACAAAAATAGTAAACAGTGAAATATGCAGCCTAAATAATTTCAAAATTGCTTGTTAAAGCTATCTAACTGTATGAGAGCAGCATGTTGCTTGCATGTATGTATAGTACTGTAGG